>NW_006208722.1:914524-929809 GCF_000334495.1 Tupaia belangeri chinensis
TATATATATATTGGGTCTTCATTTTGGATTCCTAGCATGGAGCTCCTGAAATGCTTGAAATTTTCTGAGTGGTAGGGGTGTTTTTAGGTATTCATAATTGAGCTCCTGAGTTTATGTTATTGAGGCAACTCAGGGTAGGGCCCCTCAATAGCTTCAGGATGGGGCTGATCACTAAGAAGACTAAACACATGACTGATTAGTGGGTTAGAACTGAGATCTATAAAAACTCTTGAACAAAGAAATTCAAAGAGTTTCCAGGTTGGTAAATATATTGGTGTACTAGAACAGTGGTGCCTGGAAGAGGATACGGGAGCTCTGCACCATGCCCCAATACCTCACCCTAATTGTTCTTCCATTTGGCCATTCCTGAGTTGCATCCTCTATAATAAATAAAGCATAGGTAAGTGTTAAGCTGATCCAGTGGCCTAGTGGTTAAGGGAACTAGATTCCACATGGTCAACCATACGGACAAGTCCCAGACCTGGCAGTTGGGACTGCCTGGAAACCCTACAGGCTAGGGAAATGGAGAAGAGATTGCAGTATGACTATGCCCCATTGGGAGATGTTCGCTCTCTCTCTCTCTCTCTCTCCTCTCTCTTTCTCTCTCTCTCTCTCTCTCTGGCAAGCATATGCACCCTCTGGCAATTAATAAATTAAAAAACATGTAAAGTGTTTTCCTAAGTTCTGTGAGTAGTTCTAGCTAATTATCAAACTTAAGGTGGAATCCCCAGATTTTGTAGCAGGCCACACACAAATGTGGGTTGTCTCTAGGCCTCATCTGTGCCCGGCATCTTAAGTAGCGACAGTCTTGTGGGACTGAGTCTTTAATTCATGGAGTCTTTACTAACTTCAGAAGTTATTTATAATTCGAATCAAACTGAATTGCTGGGTGCCCAGTTGATACTGGAAAACTGGTTGGTACTAGGGAATAAACACACATTTGATGTTAGACATGATAATAGAAAACATCACTCAGGAACCAACAGGAATTTCCAACATTGACCTAAACCAAGTCTATAATTATATCTAGAAAAATAGACAATTGAAGGAAGCAACAGCCACACACCCCTAACCAGAAAGCGAAAAGCGAAAGAAAATAAAAGGAAGACAGAGCCAAATTTGACCCTGGAATCAGAAGAGAATAAATAGAAAACCTTTGTCAACAAAATAACTAAGAAGCATGTATTAGTTAGGGTGCTCTAGGGAGACAGAATCAATAGGATATGTATAGATATATAAGGGGATTTGTTGGGAGAATCGGCTCACGCGATTACAGTGGCTGAGAAGTCCTACACCAAGCTGTCTGCAGAATGGAGATCCTGGGACACAGTATGCTCAGTCCCAGTCTGAAGGCCTCAGAGGCAAGGAAGCCTATGATGTAACTCTCCGTCTGAGGCCGAAGTGTGAGAACCCCACAGAAGGGATGAGGGGTACTAGTGAGAGTCCAAGACCACAGGCAACGGAGCTTTGGGTTCTGACGTCCAAGACAACGGAATTCTGCCTCAGGCTGTGTTGAGAATGGTGCCCACCCGCAATGGGGCGGGTCTTTCTTACATAGTCTACTCAGACTCCATGGTAATCTCTGGAAATACCCCCACAGACACACTCTGAGTAAAACTTTATCAGAGTTCCAGGTATTTCTTAGTCCAGTCAAAATAACACTCAAAACTAACCATCACAGAGCATAAATCTAATACGACTTTTTAATCTCTCCAGAAGGTAATCTTTAAACTTGTTGGTTTAAAAAAATAAGGATTAACTACTAATATCTCTCTTTATCTCTCCATTATTACAAGGTGAAACACACTCTTAAAAAATGAATAATAAAGCAAACTAAACTTTCATTTAATAAGTGGCGCATTCGATATACTTTATAATTAAATGATATTTTGCTTTTAAATGGAATAAAAACATCTCAATCCTAAATCAACTGAGCATCTCCTTCAAACGGTCAAAGTCAATGCTTTGATCTATCTATAGTCTTAACTGAGGAAGTAAAATCCCTGCAGACTGAAAGATAAGACGTCGGTCACTCCAGCATCTGCTACTTACATCTCCGGCCACTATCTCCACGCCCTGGTCTGGACAAATCTTTGGCACTCCACACCTTTCCGCAGCTGGCCCTTCCTGGACAAACAGCACCAACTGCCGGTGTCAAAAGCTCGCTAATCTTAAGTCACATGACATGCCGCTCACTGGGTTGTGAGCAGCTAGGACACCTGGCTGAGTTCAAACAGAACTGACCTCTGAGCAAGGATTATTCAGAGCGCTCTTAATGAAAGATCAACCCAGCCAGAAAGCCGGTAGTCAACACTTTAGTTACTTTTGCTTTTCAGAAAACAGTATATGATTCCTTATATGTTCATAATTGTTTTCATCTCAAACCTCTGCCAGTCTGAGCTAGCTTTGTTTTGGGTTTCAATAACCACAGGGCCAACCTTTAACAGATCATTTCTTTATCTGTTTTGTTTTGTTTTGAATTTGCCAGATGATGTGTCCACTGTCCAGGAAGAGAGAGGAAGAGGGAGGAAGATAGAGCACCCCCCCAATGGGCGTAGTCATTCATAATTCCTTTTCTATTTCTCCATCCTATTAGGATCTTGGGCATGCACATATGCACACACACCTGGCATCTTTTTCAAGCCATCACCGACATTGAGATTTGAACCATGATCAGTCCATGTAAGATCCAGATCCTTGAACCCCTAGGCCACAAGCCAATCCAATAGATCACTTAATGCGTCACAAAATGGCCTCCAGTTCTTGCCAGCTGCCCTGTTCCTCTCACCTGAACTTTTCAGGGCCTATTTAAATCGGCCCTAAGGCCATCATCATTTACATCTGTCAACCAAATTATTTCCAGAAGACGGAATTTGATTTTAAAAAAAATAAAATTTAATTTAAAAAGTAGAAGGAAACTATAATGATAATGGTCATCATTTACTGAGTGTTTACTAATCATACTTAAGCTGTCTCAGAGACTCCTCTCTGTAAATAGTATCCTCATTTTACAGATGAGAAAATTGAGGCTTAGAGTAGAGTTAGAGAACTTACCTAAAGTTATTTCAGTACTTTTGTAGCTGAAATTTAATTCGAATTATGACTCCTCCATAATTCATAAAAAATGTCTACTTCCTGAATTTTATTTTCATTCAAATTTAAAGTAGCATGATTGAATCCCATGAAGTGGGATGGGAAGGATATATGGTATGAAATTCTAGTTTACTAAGTAAATTAAAAAGAAGGAAATCTAAGGTTCTTTTTGGCAGGGAGGGAGAGGTACAGTAATAGAGCCGATTTAATTTTTTTTAAGAATGCTTATCTTTTAGGAACATATGCTGATAGCCTTGCAGTTGAAATAAATTGGAATTTGCTTGAAAATATTACAGGAAGTGTAAGTGGGTGGGAGGGGAGATGAAACAAGACAGGCCCTGTGTTGATCATTTGAAGCCAATTGATGGAGACACAGTTGGCATTTTTTATTCTATCTCTGTGGATTCAACCAACTGCAGATCAACAGCATTCAGAAAAGGGCCAACAAGTGGTGTGGAGATTAAGGCACTAGATCCCATATGGCTAACTGTGTGGTTCGAGTCTAGGACATGGTAGCTTGAAAATCACACCAGGAAGGTATACATGTTCCCAAAATCCTGAGAGAAGACTGGAGGAGAAGTGATTGCAGTGCATCCAACCACCTCACTTTCCTTTTCTCTTTCTCTTTCTCTTTCTCTTTCTCTTTCTCTTTCTCTTTCTCCCCCTCTCCCTCTCTCCCCCCTCCCTCTCGCCCTCCCCCTCTCTCAAGCAAGCATGCAAAACCTATATCAAAAACTTATAAAAAAAATTTCAGAGTAAAAAAATTGATTGTATCTCTACTGAACATGTACCAACATTTTTTTTTCCTGTCATTATTCCCTAAAGAATACAGTACAACAACTAGAAGTTGGCCCCACAGCAGTGGTTAAGCACTGCACATGGCTAACTGGGGTTCGAACCCCAACCTAGGAGGAAACACACTGGGCATGTATGCATCCTCAGGATCCTGATGGGGTAGAAAGTCAGAAGGAAAAGGATCACAGCATGACCAGGACCCACTGAGGGTACTTTCTCTTACCCCCTCTCTCGTGTGCGCACTGTCATGAATTCTAAAAATAAAATAAAACACATAGTATAATAACTATTCCTGTATTATTTCCTTTGTATCAGGCATAATAAGTAATCCACAAATGATTTAAAGTACACAAGAAAACGTGCACGGGTTACATAGAACTATTCTGCCATTTTATAAAAGGAATTTCGGCATCTATGGAGTTTGGAATCCACAGGGGATCCTGGGGCCAAAATCCTGCAAACACCAAGAGATGTGTACAGGAGTCCCTTGGGTAATCTGTTTTTGTATATGTTTGAAAGTTTATGGCAGAAACTGAAAGATTGGAAGGTATAAAGGTGTAGAGACCAACGGTGTGGGAGGAAGGAAGGCAGTGGGAGATGGAAGGGAGGGAATCCAGGAAGGAAAAAAAGAAAATCAAAACATTTAACAGACCGGAAGACTGTATGTCAATGATGACGTGTATAGTAATATCTTTGACTGGACTGATGTGCAGTGTATTCATGCTGGGAAAATTCATTTTTTATGCTACAAAAATGTACAATGATTAAATGTAAATTTAAAAAAAGCTTTTAAAGATATATAATTTAAATCATGTATACGCTAAAAAAAAAAAATCATACAACAAAAAGTTAAAATGAGTGAATGGATGAAAAAGCAAAATAACAGGCCTCGCTGTGGTAGCACAGAGGTAGCTGCCATTCCATGGCACTGGGAGCCATGTGGATGATCAGTCCTAGGTCAGCCTGGACACATCAGGTCCATGCTCGTGCCCATGATCCTGGCTGGCTGGGAAGGCTAGGGGAAGGATCATGTCATGAGACCCTGCTGAGGGTCTCTCTCTCTCTCTCTCTCTCTCTCTCTCTTGCATTCCCTCATGAAATAAATATTTTTTTAAGATAAGAAAAAATCGAAACACTATCAGAATGAACATTGGCAGCACCAGCAGATGGCATAGTGGTTATGTCACTGGACTCTCATGTAGTTGACCATGGTTCTAGTCCTGGACCTGGCATCTTAAACCTCACACCAGGCACGTGCGAAGATCCTGAGAAGACAATGGAAGAGAAAGGATTGCGGTGTGCCATCCCCCCTACGTGGTGATTCTTGCTTTCTGTCTCTTTCTGTCTCTCCAGCAAGTGCATGCATCCTATAGCAAAATATATATATATATCTCAAAATTTTTTAAAAAAAAGAATGGACATTGTCTTTGCTCTTCAGTCATTGAAACTTTTTTTTTTTTTTTGGAGAGGTTTTTGCTATAGGGTGCATGCACTTGCCAGAAAGACAGAAAGCGAGAAATCACCCCCTGTGGGGATGGCCACACTGCAATCCCTTCTCCTCCATTCTCCTCCCGGGATCTTGGGCAAGCATGCACATGCACCCAACATCAGTTTAAGCTACCAGATCCGGGACTCAAACCGCAGTCGACTACATGGGAGTCCAGCAATGTAGCCATTACACCATATGCTGGTCCCCAGTCACTGAAATTTTAAGATCTGGGCATATTTCTAATAATTGCAACACAGCTTATAATCATATGTCCCTCCAATATGCACAGAGCTTTACACTCCACAGGGCCTACTGCTGAGCCCACACTAGAAGTCTCAACCACAAATGGGGAAACTGAGGCTCAGAGACACGAGATGATCTTCCAAAGGTCACACAATGAGCCAGCAGCAAGGCCAGAGCTGCAATGGGCTTTTCCTGAAAGCCCTTCCCCCCAGCAATTCAGAGGTTCTAGCAATTCAGAGGTTCTCCGTCTGGACCTTCTCCCAGTAGCAGACCTCAGGCTGACCTCTCTGTTTAGACGGGCAGAGCAGAGAGTTCTGTAACCCCAAAGGGTTCCCCATGCCTTCTCCCAGAGGGGTAGGCCTCTGGACATTCATTAATGTTCATAATGTTTTATGAACATTAATGCCTATACAGCTATGGGCCCAAAATCAGGAGCACAAAATTAGTACAATGTTTAATTTTTATTTTGCAGGAGAAAATAAATCACAATAAATGCCTGGAACTCCGGTGATTCAGGAAAGTTTCTTCCGAGATCTCTTTCAAGCAACTGATCAGAAATAAATACACAGACATGCCTCCTGGTTGTAACCTGACTACCCCTCCCCTCCTAGAACATGTGAATTCCTTGCACTCTCAGGAGCCTGTGCAAGAAAGGGACTCTGATGCACAAATTGTATTTGCTTCTGGGTAAAATCCCCTCTAGTGCCTATGGCATTCCTCTAAAGTATTCGGCCTGCCTACCCTTTGGGACTTACTGAGCTAGTGGGTCCCTCATTATACCACTCTCAAGCTTTGCCAAGCCCCTTCCTGTACCCTCCCAACATAACGTGGCTTCTTTGGACAATCTGAAACTAGATCATTATCACCATCATAAAACTGGCTCATCGCTGTCAACCAGACTCGTGTTTGTGCCAAGCACCATGCTGGGCACTCAAGGTGGGCATTATCGTCTCTGTTTTATGCCTGGAGCCAACAAGGCTGGAAGAGCCTGGCCACACAGTCAGTGAACGGCAAAACCAAGGTTCAACTGGAGGAAATGGAAAGGAATTGGGGAGAGAACCAAAGCAAAAGTCATCACTTTCGCTATTACAGGTAAGACACTGCTGGGAACTGGCTCACATGATTCTGGAGGCTGACAAGGGCCTAAGATCTGCTGTTGGCAAGCTAGAGACCCAGGAGAGCCAATGGTGTAGTTCTAGTTCAATAGTTAGCAGGCTTAAGACACACAAAAAGAACATCAATGTTTGATTGAGTCCCAAGGCGGTAGAAAAGCAATGTCCCAGTTCAAGGCACTCAGGCAGGAAAGACTGTCCTATTTATGGGAGTATCAGCTCTTTTGTTCTCTTCAGACTTTCAGCTGATTGGATGAGGCCCACCTACACTGGAGAAGGCAATTGCTTTACTTGGTCTACCTTAAATGTTAATCTCATCCAGAAACACCCTCACAGACACATCTAGAATACTGTTTGACCAAATACCTTGTCACTCCAGGGCCCAGTCAAGTGAACTCATAAAATTAACTATCACATCCACTGTCAAACTGTTAAAGAGCAGGTCTTAATCTGGAAGAGTCTTAGGAAGGAAATTGTTACTTTGAGTGCCAAGAAAATGTCCAACATTGTCTCATAAGTGCTATGGTTTCTAAACAGGATCGCATCATAATCTGAAATATGAGCAAGTCATGTGTGCAATGAAATTCATGGCACTTAGCAATGGCACTCCCTTACATATTTCATAAAACCAGGAAGATAACTGATTGCTTCTTCCTCCTAGAGATACTTTGAGTTCTGTTGTATATCATGTTCTTCATTTTCTGTGTTTATAATATTTGACTTGTTGAAACCTTGCTGATCCCAGAGAGGCCAACCCTTTCAGGGCTAGCTAACTCTTTTTTTTTTTGGAAAGGTCTTGCTATCGGGTGTGTGCTCTCACCAGAGAAAGACAGAGACAGACAGAAAGACAGAGAGACAGAAAGCAAGAAATTACCCCCCAGTGGGGGATGGCCATGCTATGATCCCTTCTCCTCCTTTCTCCTCTTGGGATCTTGGGCACATACGCACATACGCCCTGCATGAGTTTAAGCCACCAGGTCTGGGATCCGAACCACGGTCAACTACATGGGAGTCCAGCAACATAGCCATTACGCCAACTGCTGATCCCAGGGCTAGCTAACTCTTAAGAGTTAGTAAATGACTAGCTGTGAACACACCTTTGTTGTATAAACCAACCAATTGAAAGTCCCTACTCTGAACCACTTCTATCTGGATTTTACTCTGCAGGTGGCAAAAGTCCTATGTCCTAATCATCCCAGGGCCAGGCATCAGATAACTAGGGGCACCCCTGCAGCCTGGAGCCTGCTAAAATCATTCAAACTAGGCAGTCCCAAACCTGGTCAGCCCTTTCTCCTGGCCTCACAAAAACCATAATAAAGACTTCTGGACATGCGTTCCCCACCCTTTTTCTGCCTCCTGAACACCCAGGTGGTGCTTCTCCATACGTGGAGTGTTGTTCCTGCTGTCTATCAGAAACTGAGTAAACTTCCTTCGTGGCAGTCATCTCCCTATCTACTATTCAGGCCTCACCATACCTGAATACAACAAATCCTACGTGGGTGTTACTATACCTACATTAAAATGCATGTGCCCACTGTTCAGTCAGATGGAAAATTCTAGACGTTTAACAGTTTTTGCTCTGTTCTTCCTCCTTACATATCCGCTAAACTGTCAGGTGGCATTTAAACAGCAATTTAATTACATATTCCTGGAGAATGTTCCAATTATGGAGGTAATTAGGCTAAAATTTTACAACTAAATCATGTAGCTACAGTTTTGTTTTTTTGTTTTTTTTTTTTTAAAGAGAGATTTTAGCTATAGGACGTGTACACTCACCAGAGAGACAGAAAGAAAGAAATAAGCTCCTGGGCGGATGGTTACACCACAATCCCTTCTCCTCTATTCTTCTCTCAAGATTTTGGACACGCATGAACACACGCCTGGCATGAGTTTTAAGTCACTGGATCCAGGACTCAAACCGCAGTTGACTACATGGAAGTCCAGCGACATAATTATTATGCCATCTTCTGGCCGCAGTTTGATTGTTTTAAAATAATTATTTATTTTAGGTATTATTATTATTATTTAACTTGCTATAGTTCTGAGAAAGAGAGAGTAAGAAAGCAATCTGCCAGGCCCAGGACTTGAACTGTGGTCAGTCATGTGGGAGTACAGTGCCCCAACCATCATGCCACCTGCTGGCCTAGTTTGATTTTTTTTTAATACAATAATTACTCTGAAAGAATACAGCACCTTGGAACCAGCAGTTAACGTATATGTCGCTGGATTCCCATGTAGTTGACTGCGGCTCGAGTCCCGGACCCGGTGGCTTAAATTCACTCCAGGCATGTGTACGTGCATGCCCAAGATCCCAAGAGGAGAATGGCGGAGAGGGGATTACAGTGTGGCCATCCCCCTGGGGGGTGATTTCTCACTTTCTGTGTCTCTGTCTCTGTCTTTCTGGCAAGCATGCCCTATAGCAAAAACCTTTCCCAAAAAAAAGAATATACAGCACCTGGCCTGCCCTCCTTTTGTCATGTTTTTATTATCTGCCCTATTCAAACTTGAGATAGCTATGTTCAAGAAAAATCTTCACCTCCCCCCACCCCTGAAAGAGTGCACACACTCACCAGAGAGAGAAGGAAAGGGAGGAAGTGCTCCCTGCTGGGGCATGGTCACACCACAGTCCCTTATCTATTTCTCCATCCTGTCAGGATTTGGGCATGCTCACCTCATGTATTTTCTAGCCACCGGATCTGAGACTCGAACCACATGGTCGGCCATGTGAGATCCAACTCCCTTCACCACCAGATCACTGGGCCTTTGCATTTCTTTTATTCATTTAAAGTTTTTTCCTTTTTTTTCCTTAGAGATTTTTGCTATAGGGTATATGCACTTGCCATAAACCGAGAGAGAGAAAGTGAGAAATCACCCCCCAAGGGAATGACCACACTACAATCCCTTCTCCTCCACTCTCCTCCCAGGACCTTGAGCACACATGCACACGTACCTGGTGTAAGTTTCAAGCCACCAGGTCTGGGACTCAAACCATGTTTGGCCTGTGGGAGTGCAGCCTTAACCACCATGCCACCTGCTGGTCCCTTATTCATTTAATTTTGATAAAGGAGAAGTGTCATCAGTCAGAAGTGCTCAGAAAGGGTCCCTAAGAAATGAGTTTTCCGTGGGATATAAATATATATTGCAAACTCAGGTTTACACCTATACCAAACTTGTCTCAATCATTCAGTGGCTAAATTTTTCACTGCTGAAAATCAGGAAACATAATCTAAACTGTATTTTTATTTAGAGAATTTATGTCCTGTACAAAAGAACATAAATTCCTTTCATTACATTACATTTAGCTATACTGAGTGTGTAAGTATGTATTTATGAAAGAATGGAATTACGTGAAATCTACATGGTCACAATTCTGCTGCTATTTAAGAATGTTAACACAATTATTCATTGAGCTTCTACTATACACAAAGACCCATGCCAACGGACAAAAATTTCCCCACCCTGGTTCTGGTCCCATTCCCTATTCGCTTTAGGTGCTAAGGGAGAATGGTAGAGCATGCCAACTGCTGATAATACTGGCTAAGAACAAGGTGAACCAGCTTTCAGAGAATTATTTTTTAATATTAAAAGGTCTAGATTAAATATTTGAATGTTTTTAATTGCCTTATTGACAAAGGATGCATACACATGCCAGAGAAAGAGGGATGGAGAGTCAGAGGAAGAAAACACCTTCCAATGGGATATAATTCCTTCTCCATCCTGTCTGGATTTTGGGCATGCACATGTACGTGTCCAGTATGTTTTTCAAGCCTCTGGAACTGCGATTCAAACTGCAGTAGGCCAGGGACCAGCAGTTGGCGTAATGGCTATGTTGCTGGACTCCCATGTAGTCGACCATTATTCGAGTCCCGGACCCGGTGGCTTAAACTCATGCCGGGCGCCTGTGTGTGCATGTCCAGGATCCCAAGAGGAGAATGGAGGAGAAGGGATTGCAGCATGACCATCCCCCCTGGGGGGAGATGATTTCTCGCTTTCTGTCTCTCTGTCTCTCTCTGTCTTTCTGGCAAGTGCACATGCCCTACAGCAAAAACCTCTCCAAAAACAAACAAACTGCAGTAGGCCACATGGGATGCAGCTCCCTTAAACGCTAGACCATGGGATGTTTAAAATAAGCCATACTCAGGTGCCAGTCAGTGGTGAAGTGGTTAAGACACTGGATAGCACATGGACGACTTCTCAGTTCGAGTCCCAGACCCAACTGGTTGAAAATCACACTAGGTTCATGTGCGTGTGTGCCCAAAATCGCAAAAGGAGAAGGGAAAAGAAGGGATTGTGTCATGGCCATCCCTCCTGAAGGGGTGATTTCTCACTTTCCTCCTCTTTCTGTCTCTCTCTCTCTAGTGAGCACACACACCTTATAGCAAAAAAAAAACAAAAACAAAAACAAAACAAAAAACCTAATAAATTACCCTAAGTAATCCATACTCCAGTATGATCAGCCTAAAACATACCAGGCACACATGCATGTACCCCAGATCCAATAGACTGAAGGACTAAGAAAAGAGACCACAGCAGGACTAGACCCTAAGGAAGGAGCTCCTCTCATCTCGCTCGCTCAGTCTCACAGGTGCATGTACACACTGTATTATAAATGAAGGAAACAATTTTAAATAAGCTCTAAAAGAACTAGAAGAAAATTTAAGTAGGCATTTACATCATCTCTGACTTAGCATAATACCACAGACATAAATCAGAAAAGATACTGATGGTTTGAACACTTAAACATTTTCTTACACTCTGTGCTAGTTACTCTCCATCATGTCCCTCCTCCTATGTTAAACCCACAACTTCCCCATGCTCTGTTCCTGAGATCTGACCACACCACCCAAGCTCCCTCAAACTCTGTGTTTCAGTTGAACTCAGCTAGTATGAGCCAGAGCTCAGAGGAAGAAGGAAATATTGGTGGGGTATATCCTCCCTCCTTTATCCCTGCTCTGGGCCATGTTTGATATAGGACAATGGATAGAGGTAAGAAGAATGCTGAAAAGCATGGTAGAAAAGGCCTAGATTGCCTTGAACACATTATAAAACTATGATTATTAAGACCATGTCAGTGAAGGGGCTGGCAGGTGGCGTGGTGGATAAAGGTGTTGAACTCCCACATGGCCGACCGCGGTTCAAGTCCTGGACCTGGAGACTTGCCTTCTCATTTTCCCTTTCTCTCTTTCTCACTGTTTCTGTATGGTCAAATTAAAGAAATAGTAATAACAAATGGAATTAAATAAATAAATAATTATTTAAAAAAAAAAAAAAAGACTATGTCAGTGAAGATTCAAATGAAAGTGAGGAGCATGGTAGGGAAAACAATTATCACCTTAGAGAATGCCTAAATCATCGTGAATAATTAGTAGAAACATGGGTGTTACTGCTGGTAAGGGTTTAGAATGAAATAAAGAATATGCTACTGGACTCCAAAGACAAAGGATCCTGGTTATATGAGGGGACTTCAAAAAGGTCATGGAAAAATGGAATTAAAGTACAAGTCTATTTTGGTCCAAAACCATTTTGAAATCCATACCTAGTTTTTCCATAATACACATTCTATGAACTTTTTGCAGATCCCTCAGGTAGTAACAAGAAGCTTAACAGAATTGCAATGCTGTGGAAAGAAAATGTACTAAAGATGACCTTGAACATTTAGCTGAGATTTCTAAGCAAAATGTTGAATGTGCAGCCTGATTTCTTCTTGCTGCTTTCAGTAAAATAAGAGAGAAAGGAGATAAGCCGGGGGGGGCGGGGGCGGAGGTAGAGGGGACTGTTAAGTAAAATGAACTAGAACTGGCCCAGCCATGGTGATACAAGAGCCATTGCATGTTACTGGCCCATGTGGAGGGGCCTAGATTCAGTTCCAAGGTCAACCTGAATATACTGGGTGTACCTGAATATACAGGCTGCTCATGGTCCTGGCTGGTTAATCTCTGTCTTCCTCTCTTTTTTTCTCTTAAAACAAAATAGACTTTTTTTAAAAATTGCACTAGAAACTACTTAACTAAATACACACTATATTTCATGAAAAAGGAAGGATGTCCCTGAGGTCACAGCCATGAACACAGAGGGCAGAGCTGAGAATCAAAGAGAATTATCACCAGGCCAAGAAACTCAATGGAATTGTTTCAAATGGATTTTGAAATTCCTTGAGAATGGCGGCTCCTTTTTTCCTCCCATTTTCTCCATATAACTTTTGTCCTATGCCTGTCCTACCATTGCTTTTGGAAAACGGATAACTTGTTTCTTTAGTTTCACAGGTTCATAGACGGACCGGAGCTGTGCCCCAGGACAGATCATAGCCAGAACCTCACACATACACGATTTAGGTTATTTAGATGATGAAATTGAGACTTAGGTTCAAATCTGGACTTGAGTTGATGCTATAACAGGTTGAGCCTTTCAGGAAACTTGGACTGGGGTGAGTATATTTTGCATGTGGGATGGGAATTCATCTTGGAGAGCCACAGTGTGGACTGTGATAGAGAGAATGGGTCCCCAAAAGATGCCCTCTCTCCCAGAACCTGTAATATGTTACCTTACATAGCAAAAACAACTTTGTAGATAGAATTAAGGACCTTCAGATAAAGAGTATCCTGCATTATCCAGGTGAACATGATCTAATCACATGAATCTTTAAAAACAAGAACCTTTCTGGGTCGACAGGTTGCATAGTAATTAAGGTGCTGGGCTCCCACAACTATGGTTTGAGTCTTGGACCCAGCAGCTTGAAAATCATGCTTGTTGCATGTGTAAGCATAAGGGCAATCCTCCCTGGGGAAGTGATTTCTCACTTTCCCTCTCACTGTCTCTCTTGTCTGGTCAGCACATGTGCCCTGTAGAAAAAAAACCATAATAAATAAATAAAGTTCCTCTTTTTTTTTTTTTTTTTTTTGAGAGGATTTTTTGCTATAGGGCGTGTGTGCTCGCCAGACAAACAGAGAGAGACAGAGAGACAGAAAGGGAGAAATCACCCCCCAGGGGGGATGGCCACACCGCAATCCCTTCTCCTCCATTCTCCTCTTAGGATCTTGGGCACGCACGCACACGTGCCCGGCGTGAGTTTTAAGCCACCGGGTCCGGGACTCGAACCACGGTCGACTACATGGGAGTCCAGTGACATAGCCATTACTCTAACTGCTGATCCCCTAAATAAAGTTTCTCAGCTGTGGTCGGAGGGTGTCATGACCATGGAAGAATGGTCAGAAAAATGAAAGTTTGCTGGCTTTGAAGACTGAGAAAGATACCATGAACCAAAGATGTGGGCAGTATCTAGAAACTAGAAAAGTCAGGGAGACAGATTTTCCTTTAGAGCTTCTGGAAGAAACACAGACCTGCCAAAATCTTGATTCTAGTCCAGTAAGACCTGTGCCAGACATCTGAAATGCAGTGCTTTCAATACATGTTGTATGGTTTAAACTAGTAAATCTGTGACTATTTGTTACAGCAGCAGTAGCAAACTAATACATACTTCATTGTACTTAGTCTTCATAACAATTGCATGAGGTAAGTATTGTTATTCCATTTTAAGATGCTGAAACGGAGGTTCTGAGTAGTTAAATGACATGCTAATTAAATCTAAGAGCTAGACTTTAAAGCCAGACTCTTTCCACTAGTACAGAGAAGATGAGGTAGGTGTTAAAAAATAAAGTTACACCATATTTGGCAACTATTCCTGAGGAGGTAGCCAAAGGACTCTGTTATGCACTCTTGGTAGTTTGCGCCATCTGGAAAACCCCAACGAATAACGAAACAAGGCCCGGGCACACTGTAACTGCCAGGGGAATAGATAAAACCAGAGGCTAGAATCAGAATCTGAAACCACCAAAAGGTTTCAATTTCTCTGGGAATGTAGATGCATCAAAATGTCGATAAATAGGGCTTGCCTGATGGCCTAGAGGTTAAGGGAGCCATGTCCCACATGGCCAACTACAAGTTTCGAGTCCTGGCCCCAGCAGCTTGAAAAACACGCTGGGCTCTTGTAGATGAGCACCCCAAATCCAGACAGGATGGAGAATTGGAGGAGAAGGTATTCGGCATGACCATACCCCTTTGGGGCGGGGGGGTGCTTTCTCTCTCTCCTTCTCTGTCTCTCTCCTTCATCTCTCCAAGTGAGTACATGTCCCCTCTGTCAAATTAAATAAATAAATATTGATCTCATCTAAAACCATATTTTTTTAGGTGTCAATAAACAATTGACCACAAGAAAGTGCCAAGAAAGGCAAGGTGAATAATGCAACTTAAGAGAATCAACGTGGGCTGGAGGGACTAGAGAAGCCAAATGTGGGCCATGGCTAAGAGGAGGCAACAGGAAGGGGCATGTGAGATTCTAGTGGGTGGGCAGAGGGAAAGATGACTAGCGTGTACTGCATTCCACTGGAGCATAAGCTCTGTCCATGCAAGGCTCTGATGTAACATGTTTACTCTTTAATCCCCTGTCCCTAGCACAGTGCCTGGTACAAAGAAGATTTCAGTAATATCTGATAAAAAGAATGAATTAACTCATGGGTGGATTTATTCAATACCTTTATATGCCAAAAATATATATAT
>NW_006208722.1:929867-934423 GCF_000334495.1 Tupaia belangeri chinensis
TAAATGAAGGCAGAGAATCATTCACTGAAAAAAAAATTTATTGAGTGTGGAAGGAAATATAAAATGCCAGGGCATGTTCCTCCCCAAGCTAGAAAGAGAATCTACACATCCGATTACCCTTATTCCCAGTGGCAGAAGCAAAGAGCCCTGTAACCAATATGAACAAAATACCCTAGATATTTAGGTGAGACGGAATAGAATCTGAGCAGGCGGTAAAAGACTGACCATATATTTATTTGCCAGAGGACAGGTGTGGTCTCCAGAGAGAGACAGGGAGACAGGGTGATGGAAAAAGCACCCCCCCATGGGGCATGGTCACACTCCAATCCCTTCTCCTGTGTCTCTCCATCTTGTTGGGATTTGGGGCACACAAGCATATGTGCTCAGTGTATTTTTCAAGCTGCCAGGGATGGGATTCAAACTGTGCTGTCAGCCATGTGGGATCTGGTTCTCTTTTTGTTTTTGTTTTTGTTTTGGGTTTTTTTTTTTTTTTAAGAGGTTTTTGCTATAGGGCGTGTGCACTCACCAGAAAGACAGAGAGAGACAGAGAGACAGAAAGGGAGAAATCACCCAGCACAGGGGAGTGGCCATGCTGCAATCCCTTCTCCATTCTCCTCTCAGGATCTTGGGCACACACGCACACACGCCCGGCATGAGTTTAAGCCACCAGGTCTGGAACTTAAACTGTGGTTGACTACATGGGAGTCCAGCGACATAGCCATTACGCTAACCGCTGGTCCCGGGATCAGGTTATCTTAACCACTAGGCCATGGGGCTGGACCTGGCAGCTTTTGATAGATGGAAATGCTATGGGAGGAAGCATGAAGAGGAAGGAACAGCCAAAGTAAGAGATGGTGACTGCCCACCACTTCTCTCTCTGCACCCTCCCCTGCCAGTGCTCTGAGAGCAGACCTGTAAGGAGCGCTTCAACTAGCCTCCCCTATCCTCTGCTTCCAGTTGAATTCACCCAGTGGAAGGCACCAGCAGTTTAGAGGAGAGGATGGAATGAGAGTGGGGTCAGGATATTTCTTCTCCAATCCTCTCTCTGTCAAGCCTCAGCTTGGCAACCTCAGGAGCCAAGGCCAACTGGATTCCTCCACGGGCCTTGGCTCCTGCCTGGCACCCCTTTCCTCAACCATAGCTCTGACCGGCCCTTGTACTTGCATGTCCCGCCCCAAACCAGTGCAATTACTTTACCACCCTTGTTGGTTTTCCTCAAGCCTGCCCACACCTTTATAAACAGTTATTTCATTAAACCTTCCTTAATAACACCATTCTAATATGCTGTATCTCAGAGACCATGACTGATAAGGTGGGAAGGCCATGGCAAGGCCATGGCAGGCAAGCCAAATTGAACAGATGTTGATCTGCTTAGACAAGAAAGAAATATCTTAGCCAAGTTATGAAGAGCCATACTAGGGAACTGATGCTTCACCTGGAAAAACGAATGTTGGGGAAACCAGCAGTTGGCATAATGGCTATGTCGCTGGAATCCCATGTAGTCGAGTGTGGTTCAAGCCCCAGACTTGATGGCTTAAAAGTCACACCGGGTGCGTGTGCGTGTGTGCCCAAGATCCCAAGAGGAGAATGGAGGAGAAGAGATTGTGGCGTGGTTATCCTCCCTGGGGGGTTATTTCTCACTTTCTATCTCTCTGTCTCTCTCTGTCTTTCTGGTGAGTGCATGCACCCTATAGCAAAAACCCACCCGAAAGAAAAAACCCCAAAAAAAAAAAAAAAAAAAAAAAAAAAAGAATGTTGGAACATATTAAGTTAGAGGAGAAACAAAACCAGTTTGCAAAATCAGTTAGTAGGCTATTGTCCTGGTCCTGGTGAGAGTGATAAGGGCATGAAGTAGGTGCTAGGTTAGAAATGTAAATAAAGACTCAGATAAGACCGAGGCTGGGAAAAGAGAGTGAGGCGTGAGAAGGCCTCCAGGAGAACAGCAAAGTTGGCATCCAAGCAGTTGAAGAAAGAGGAATGATATGAGAAGAAAAGGACAAGTTAAGGGTCTTGGGGGTGCTAATTTTGGACAGCTGAATTTGAGGTTTGGAAGGCAGGCTTATTTAGAATAAGATCACCTAACTGTGGATAGAAAGGGGGGCAGCCTAAGGCAGGTGTGCACTGGGAAGAGAGAGAAATAAGATTGTCTAAGCACCTGCTATTAAAGTTTCAGTTTGGGAGCTTTATCCTAGACAACCCTAAGCCCAGACAGACATCCCCAGGGGGGATGGCCATGCCGCAATCCCTTTTCCTCCATTTTCCTCAGGATCTTGGGCACACACGCACATGCACCTGGCATGAGTTTAAGCCACGAGGTCCAGGACTTGAATTGCAGTCAACTACATAGGAATCCAGGAACGTAGCTATTACACCAACTGCTGGTCCCCACAGTGCTTTATTTTATGAACTAGTCACCAACATTAAAAATGGTGACACTATCACTCCCCTCCCCTATTCATGATCGTATGCCTGATAGCACCAGGCCCACATTATCACGTGGAAACACTTGGCTGAGCCAGGTAGTGATGGGCCATCCCACCCTACACCAGGCTCCAGTTCACCTCAGCCCCACCCAGCCTATGTCACTCATGTCAGTTATCCGCTCAGCCCTGGTGTGTATCTCAGCTTGGGCTCCCTGCTCACATCCTTGCAAGTTCTTGGAAGTCCTTAACGAAACCGAACTTAGAAAGACTTAGACCCCCTGGGGGAACTTCAGAAGATGGACTGGAGCAGTTCCACGGAGTTCAGCATTTTTGTATGTTTACTCTATGTCAGGCATTGTGCTAGGCACGGCGGAGCCAGAATACATCAATTTTAACAGTAAAGATCAGGACTGTGCTGATGTGTGAGGTGGCTATTTCAAAGCTTCAGGCACCAGTGAGGGGTGGGGCTAGACAATGGGAACAAAGAAGAGGGCATGAATGGGAGATGCATGTTGAAGGAACTTTTGTAACCATTAGCCATAAGGGATAAAGAAGAAGCAAGAATGTACCCTAGGTCGTAGTCCATTGTTCAGATGAGTATGATGAAGACAGGATGCCACAGACAGTATTGGATTACCCCCAAGTGTAGTCAAGGTGGAAAGCAGAGTGAGAGAGAAGGAAACCACCACCACCCCCCCGAAACCCGGCAGCATGTGGTTCCGTGAAAGAATTACTCAGGCTCTGCCCTTCCTCTTGGCACATCTCCTCTTGGGTAACGGCAGCACGAGCCAGGACTGTGTGCTCAGGAACTGGATTACTTTATTGTTAACAAATAAAGAAAATGGGGCAATCTTCACTTAGCCCTGTAGGACCATGTTGAAACTCTTTCCTCCCCAGCTGTTATAAATCTAAACACTAGTTTAAATATTAAGCTGTGAAACAAATGCTTCTGTAGGGGACCAGAACTAAGTCACCCCAGAACCAGGAGCAATCATAGCACTCATGATTCAAGGCTTGGAGCCACATTGGGGTTCTTTAATTCCCTTACTCTGTAGAGAAAAACTGTAGAATTTTTTTCTAAAGAGTGGCTGATTAAGAGTTACTAATGATGGGACCAGCAGATGGCATTATGATTACATCGCTGGACTCCCAAGAGGTCAACTACGGTTCAAGTCCCAGACCTGGTGGCTTAAAACTCACACCAAGTGTGTGTTCATGCATGCCAAAAATCCCAAAAGGACAATGGAGGAGAAGGAATTTTGACATGGCCATCCCTCCTGAGGGGGTGATTTCTTACTTTCTGTCTCGTCAGCAAGCACATACACCCTATGACAAAAACAATCTCTCTCTAAAAAAAATAAATAAATAAAGAGTTACTAATAAGGGGCCGGAAGGTGGTATAGTGGTTAAGGCACTGGACTCCTACATGGCTAATTGTGGTTCGAGTCCTGGGCCTGGCTTGAAAATCACATGGGGCACATATATGTGAGTGCCCAAAATCCTAGGAGGAGAATGGAGAAGGGACTGTGGCGTGGCCATGACCACAGGAGGTGATTTCTCACATTCCCTATCACTGTCTCTCTCTGTCTCTCTCCTCTCTAGCAAGTACATGTGCCATATGGAAAAAAAACCTTTAAAAAAAGTTACTAATGAGGACTCTGCAATCAAATGGTGCCTCCCCTTTCTGCTAAGAAATTTCCTACATTTTCCTAGCCTAGACTTATTTACAGTCAGGGAAAGTAACCCAATGGAAGGACTGGCAATGTCACTGAACCATGACAATTATTAAGCAGAAAACAAAAATTATATCTACGTTAGGAAAACTTGCCTTAAGGCTCTGGAAAAGAAAAAAATATAAGTCAGTCAATTAAATTATTTCATTGGAAAGTTTAGGTTTTTTACATACATACACACACACGTACCTGTGTTTTGTTTTCCTGCTTGCTTATCCAGTGAGACCTTGACTTCCGGTATTGTAGTTTATAAATAAGCACGACTTAGCTCCCGTTCAACTCCGTTTGTGACTGGCCTTTAATAAGTATAGTCCAGGTTTGCCTGTGTGTGTCCATCCCGACTGACTCACTGCAGGGGGAGGCCTCATGTGGAATTAACTTGCGCCCAGTTACACAGCAG
>NW_006208722.1:934454-945537 GCF_000334495.1 Tupaia belangeri chinensis
CAATTTAGGCTTGGTCTCCTGAATTTGCTAAATGATCACAATAAAATGACTCAGGAGCCTCAGGAGCAGTGGGATTCCCGCTCAAAGTCCCACATGCGAGGAGACTCTGAAGGGTGGAGTGTCACTATAACCGAGGACTGGCCAATTAGTCAAGCATATCACTTCCTGGAATCCAGTGTGTGAGGTCTTAACACGATGAGAAAAGACTCTTTAATTACAAGTTATACTTGTTTCTCCTTTGAACAGCGTTGGAAAGACGCTAAACTCAGTCCTTTAATAGCACACAATGAGGTATAGACAAGGTAACAGGTGTGCCAGTTTCCCTGACGGCTCACATCTTCCCAGTGTCCAACTAGATGACACAGTTATTCGTTTCTGGTGAGGCTTTGTGTGAGGGCGTGTCGAGAGATCCAGGCCCACATTCCAGGTGGTGCCAGGCAGAGTTTGGTGTTATTTTAGATTTCTTTTCTTTTCTTTTTCTTTTTCTTTTTTTCTTTTTTTTTTTTTTTTGGCCAGAGGGCACATGCGCTCACCAGAAAGATAGAGATACGAGATACGGAGAACAAGGAGAGTGAGAAAGCACCCCCAGTGGGGCATGGTTACATCACAATCCCTTTTACTCCCTTTCTCCTCTTTGTTGGGATTTCAGGCACATACATCCAGTGTGTTTTCTGAAGCTGCCCAGGACAGGATTTGAACCTTCAGTTGACTATGTGGGAGCTGATTCCCTTAACCACTAAGTCACAGGGCCCACTTTGTAGGGCTCATTCTTAACCATTCTGGGCCTTTATTCATCAGTAGAATAAAGAATTGGGCTGGGTGATTTCAAAAGTCCCTTCTTTCTCTAAAATTTTACAGTTTTCTAAATGAAGAGGAAAGAGAAATTAAGATCTACAAACAGGCATTCAGTGAGGGTACTTGTTCTATTTACTCCTCAGAGCTGTGAATTATTGTGAACAACAACAACAACAACAAAAAAAAACATGAAAAGGATTCATAACCAGGCCTGAAACATAAACGGAATGGAAACCAAACCTTCTGGTTTCTTCCCTCAAGTCCCACAGCTGCAACATTATTTGTGGAAGACTATGTGCCAGGCAAACAGAGTTTGTGGGACCAGGAGCAAGTGACTTAACCACTTTGAGTCCATTTCCCAGAGTAGAAATAAGTGGAAGTGTCCAGTTGGACTTTAGAGACCCTTCCTACTCTATGATTCAAAACGAGCTTAGATTTAATCACCTAGACCTTTAAAACTCATGATTATCATCCAGCTCAGATGGCTAGAGAATGCGATGGCCCCTCATCCATCTCAAGCATCATTCACACGCTCACAGAAACACAAAATCGCATTACTAGACCTGGCACTTTCTTAGGATGCCCTCACAATTTATGCTCTAAACAAGGTGGTTGTTAAAAACACACAATTTTCCTATGAAGACATTGTGAGATGTCTTGGAACAAATAGCCAAGAAAACAAGACAATATCATAGACAGAAATTACCACAGGCTTTACTATAAAGGCCTCCCTTTCAGAAGTCAGACATTGGTCCCAGGATAATGCACAGGTATGTCCTCTCCACTGATGTAGATAGGGCTGGAGCTGCTGGTTCCCAGATACACAGCCCTCCCTGAGGGCTGGGCTAGGGCCAAAAGTTGGAAGTCCATTATAATTATAAGGGAGTCACTCCATGGTACTTAGAGATGCTCATCAACTCCATCACCCAGCATGCATTTATAAAGCACCTACTATGTAAATAGCATAAGAGCTAGCCTGGCTCATTTGCTGAAGAAGCAAAGTTCTTAACAGTCAAAACCATGAAGGTGAATAGGCTTTAATGATCTCTGACCAGACCCCAGAGACTCTTCTGGGTAGGTGGGGTGAGGGATCCTAAGAACAAGTGATGGGTATATGAGGCTCATGACATAAAAGATAGGATGCCCAATTATATTCATTTGCTAGGGCTGCCAGAAAGCACCACAAACCGGGTGCTTCAAACAATGGAAATTCATTTTCCCACAGTTCTGGAGACTGGAAGTCCAAAATCAAGGTGCAGATAGAACTGGCTTCTCCTAGGCCTCTCTGCTTGGTTTGCAGATGGCCTCCTTCTGACTGTGTTCTCACATGGCCTTTTCTTGGTGCACACATGCCCCTGACAACTTCTTATAAGGACACTGTTCACATTGGATTAAGGCCCCACCCTAGTAACCTAATTTAATTATCTCTTTAAAGACTCAATCTTCAAATACAGTCACATCCTAAGATAGTGGAAGTTAGGGCTTCAATATATGAACTTGGGGGATGGGACACAATTCAGTCCACCATACCATCAGTTTCCCTTCCAAGGTTATAGACATAGATAGCTCCAGTGTGTTCTAAATTCCTTGTTCTTTTCAAAATTCTCTCCTCACCTCTTATCACCAAGAAAATCACAGGGATGCTTGGCTGGACCTACTTTTCCTTGTTATTATTACCATGTACATTTGTTGGATGACACGGACTCCTGTTTTGTTTAAGATAGGATTTCCCCATGTCACAGTCCTCCTGCCTCCGCTGGGATTAAAAGCATGCACCATCACACTTGGTCTTTAGATTGAACCACAAGTCAAACTCAGGCCTCCCAAGTGGTCCCAGCCTGCAGAGCACAGCGTCTTCACCACATGTCCCACCACGGCTGGGGACCTCATAAACTTTTTTTGTTCTTTTTGGAGAGGTTTTTGCTATAGGGCACGTGCTCTCGCAAGAAAGACAGAGAGACAGAAAGTGAGAAATCACCCCCTGGGGGTATGGCCATGCTCCTCTCGGGATCTTGGGCACGCACGCACACGTGCCTGGAATGAGTTTAAGCCACTGGGTCTGGGATTCGAACCACAGTCAACTACATGGGAATCCAGCGACATAGCCATTGCACCGACTGCTGCTCCCAACTTTTAAGGCTCATAATTAAGAAGCAACTAGTTGGCCTCAGGTAGAGTCTGGGCAGCTTTTAGCATACTACCCACACTGCTCCTTTTTATCAAGTCTTCAGAGTCAGAGAAGTTACATAGTGGGTAGTGGGGCGGGGAACAGTGAAAAGAGAAGGAGAAAGAGGAATATACAACTATGCCCAGAAATACCTCATCATGGCTCTGTCTCTGCTCCTTACAAGACATTTCCTGTGTTACAACACATCAAACTAACAAACCTAGACACAGGCAAGATGGAGAACTGTTCTGCTAAGGAATCCTGGTTTCCTGTCAGCCCTCAATTTCATGTTCTCTGGCAGAACAGCAGCCGCACAGACCCACTTACGCAGACCAAGGGTGCCGACATTTCAAATTCCAGACATGTTTATCTATTTGTTCAGTCAGTTAAGAAAAAAAAAAAAAAAAAGGAAAGAAAAGCTCAGAATTTAAAGAGTCATTTCCTAAACTACCAGCTGTCTCTTTGATGAATTTTGTTTTGTTTTGTTTTGTTTTATGTATAGTCAGTCACAAGCAAGCCTCTTTAACCCACTTATGCTTTCAATAAAGATTTATTGAGTACCTTCTTATGCCAGGTTTGGGAATACAATGGTGATGGCCATAAACTTGGGAGAGCAAGAAACATGTCTAATAAATAGTACCGATTTTACCACTCTGTAGCAGGTGATTGCTGAGTGCCTTAAATACATGGGAAGATGTTGTCATTTCCACTGTACAATGAAGAGTTGAGGCTCAAAGAAGTCCAGACGCCAAATTCACACTGCTAGTCCTTAGAAGTGTCAAGCCCAGAAGCCGAGTCACCTGACTTCCTGGGCAGTGCCCTTTGTACTATCAGGAAATCTTAACCTGGGACCCATGGATGTGAATGGGGTGGGGGTGGGGGGGTACATCTTTGTTTTCAGTAAAATATCATTGAAATTTAATATGTTCTCCAATGATGTATTTAGGCAACAAATCACTACAATATTAGTAATAACTGATTTTTGTCATCAATAGAAATCACAGATTTTTTTATACTATAGGTGTTGCCTATATCTTAGAAATACTGTCTATGTTCTTTATTACTTCAAAATTATAGTAGCTATTAGTGGGCTGGATGGTGGCACAGAGGTACAACACAGCTCTCTGCAAGGCCAATCTGAGTATGCTGGGAGCACTGCGCTGGCTGAGGCTGGGGGCAGATCATGGCATCAGGACCCTGTTTTTTTTCTCTGTGTGTCTCACTCATGGAAAAAATTAATTAATTAAAACTTAAAAAAAAAACTTATGGTAGTTATTAGATCCACTGCTAGGTTTTATTATTTAATAATCCAAAAAGAATTTTAAAAAGAAGGAAAGAGGAAGAAAGAAAGAAAGAAAGAAAGAAGGAAAGAGGGAGGGACCAGCAGTTGACGTAATGGCTATGTCGCTGGACTCCCATGTAGTCAACCACGGTTCAAGTCCCGGACCCGGTGGCTTAAACTCACGCCAGGTGCATGTGTGTGCATGCCCAAAATCCCGAGAGGAGAATGGAGGAGAAGGGATTGCGGTGTGGCCATCCCCCCTGGGGGGTGATTTCTCGCTTTCTGTCTCTCTGTCTTTCTGTCTCTCGGGTGAGTACAAGCGCCTTATAGCAAAAAACCTCTCCAAAAAAAAAAAAATTCATTAGCTCTTTTTTAAAAGCACATAGACATGAGGACTTCAAAATGTTCGTGGAAAAATGGAATTATTTTGGTGCAAAACAAATTTTAAAATCTAGTGTGTCCTTGTAATGTGCATTTTCTGTGAAGTTTTTGAAGTCCCCTCCTATTCTGTCATACTTCTCTTAATATTTTTGAGTGTTTACAATTGGTTTCCTTCATAATACTCTACTTTTGATATATTTCATATCTTTAAGTTGTCATTCTGAGAGAAGAGCCTCAGCCTTCTCATAACTGCCAAAGGAGAGCCAACACAGAGATGGGTCAGAACCCTGCAGTGTAGCAATGGGCGGCACAGGCAAACCCAAAGGCTTTGCTATTGGATCTTTGCTCCAAAAGTTACGTAGGGATTTTTTTTAATTATTCATTTTAATTTGACCAGAGAGAGAGAGGGAAAGTGAGAAAGCAAGCCACCAGGTCCAGGACTTGAACCGTGGTCAGCCATGTGGGAGTGTCCAGCACCTTAATCACCACACCACCTGCTGGCCCCAAGATTTTGATCATCCAAAGAGAGAGATGAGAGAAAAGGAAGAGTCCCGACTTCACCAGAAGACCCTGTCTCTCCTTTCCACCACTTCCAGTTCAGCGAACGTCCTCCACTGCTGGTTTTTATGCACAGCTCAAGAGCTCCTCTGTGCCACGCTCAGTGTCAGTGGATAAATGTGTTGCCCCTGTGGGCGCACAGGCTGGAGACTGAGCACCCACTCCGGCCTGGGACCCGGCTGAGTGACAGCTAGTGGAAGGCGCCAGAAATTCCCGTACACCAGGACGATGGGTACTTCGATCTTTAACCTCCCCTCGCAAGTTGGCCTGTCGGTCCCGCAAGGCTCTGACGCTTGAAGAGCGAAGCAATAGTCCCAAGATCGGGGTTCCAGGCAAGGGTGGCAAGAGCTGCGGGTGTCCCGGAGGAGGCAAGGAAAGCTTGAAGCGGTTTGGAGCGCAGAGCACCTGGCCTGCGGAGTCCCAGCTGCGGGGGTAGAGTTGGGCGAACTACTGGCCTCAGGGGTGATCTCTGTCCCCGCCCAGTTCCCATCCCCTAGCCAAGGGACAGCGATCGGCTGCCGGATGCGTCTTACCCAGGCGAGCGGAGCCTCCGGCCACAGCGTTGGCGCAGCAAAAACTGCCGCTCCCTGCTGGGCTCACTGCCTGGGCTGGGGCGGGCCCGCCAGGCGGAGGCAGGAGGCGGGGAGAGCTAGGCTCCCCCCAGCAAAGGTCGGGAAAGGTCTGGCCGCTGCACTGCCGGGCGCAACAGCCTGGGCCGGGTAGCCAAAGCAGACTGCTCACGGGTTTTGAGTAGGCATAGGGGACATAGTCAGGAACGCGGGTCCTGCAAGACCCGGGCCCCGCCCATGGGTGAACGGGCATGCCAGGTAGACTCGCCCCCCCTCCACCCCCAGCCCTAATGCTCCCTGGAGCGCGAATGCTCCCGGAAAGTGCACGGAGGCCACCCGCTGACGCTCCCAGCTCCTGGGTGCCAACGGCGTTGCGTAATCCGGACCCGCACAGTTGGAGGAGGGGCACTGTGGATAGAGGCCCTGGCGGTTTGCTTTGGATCCCTCAGTGCATCCGGTGCTTCTCACCTGTTTCTCACGACTGCCAGAAAGACTCATTCCCACGCTCATTTCACGGGGAAGAGGCCAGGTGCTCAGAGCCTCTCAGAGACTTTTGTCGGGAAGAGCTGAAATGCTTCGCTCAGAGCACGCTGGGTCAACTGGCTTTCAGCCGCTGACTTCCAGACTGTGTTCCATCCCATTTGCATGACTAGACATTTTCTTTCTTTTTACTTGCCAGAGGGCTCATAAGCTTGCCAGAGAGACAGGGAGCGAGAGAAAGCAATCTTCAATGGGTCACAGAATCCCTTCTCCATTTCTCCATCCTGTCGGGATTTTGGCACTTCCAGCCTGTTCTCAGGCCACCAGAGTGAGATTCGAGCCAAGTCGTTGGTATGTGGGATCAGGATCCCTCAACCAGCAGGCCACAGGCTGGCCTCATGACTGAACATTTCCTTCTATATAGATGGAAACAAAATGCAGGTGGGTAGTTCTCCAGGTAAGACCCAGTGGTCTCACTTTTTATTTCAAAAAACAGGTGTTGCAAAAATCTAACTGCTATTTTAAGTTTTAATAACTTCAAAAGGGCAAGTGATACAAGCTTTCCAAAAAAAAAACCTGGAAAGGGTAATTATATGTTTCCTTTACACTTGGTTATTTGAATTTTCATAATTTAAAAATTGTGAATTAAAAATTTTTTCAATCAACATTTTCTGTCTTCATTCAGAAGGACCGATTGCATCTATGGGAAAATCATCACTTTTATTGGCAACTCAATTCCACTGCCAGCATTGCTTCTGTGACATGATTTTCTGAAGCGGTGAACGACTGAATAAATAATCTTCTGTTGGTTCTTTTCCAGTAGATCCATTCCTGGAAATGTCAGTATAGTTTTTTAAATATCAAAATGCTTCACGTTTATAATTATCTGAGCTAGAATCCTTTTTTTTTTTTTTTTCCTTTTTGTTATAGGCTCATGTGCTAGCTGGAAAGAAACAGAGACAGAGAGAGAGGGAAAGTTAGAAATCACCCCCCAACCCACCCTCAGGGAGATGGCCACTCTGCAATCCTTTTTCTCCATCTTTCTCTCAGGATTTTGGGCATGCACGCACACATGCCTGGCATGATTTCAAGCCACTGGACCCATGATTGAAGCTGTAGAGTCAGCTATGTGAAATCCAGCTGCCTTAACCTCCAGGTCACCTGCTAGCTCTGAGCCTAATTCATTCTTTTCTTTTCTTTTTATAGAGAGATTTTTGCTATGGGGACGGGCACTTACCAAAGTGACAGAAAAACAGCGAGACAGAAAACAAGAAATCAACCCCAGGAGGTTGGCCATGCTGCAGTCCCTTCTCCTCCATTCCCCTTCTAGGATTTTGGGCACACACACACACACATGTGCCTGACATGTTTCAAACCTCCAGGCCTGGAACTCGAACCATAGTTGGCCATGTGGGTCCAGCAATGTACTCATTACACCATCTGCCTGTCCCTCCAAACTAATTTATTTTACAAAAACAAAGAATATATGTATGTATATTTTTGCATACTTGAACGTTGGGGGCAAAGGGTGAGACATCATCAGTTGTATAGGTCTCAGGACAGTTGGTTGTTGTGTGGCACTGTCCATGTACAGGAGACTGTCTTCCCTGGTTCCCACCCTCTCCGGGCCAGTAGATCATGTCCCCGAATTTTGACAAATAAATGCCCCCCCTATATTTCTAAAGTGTATCAATCTCTCCCCCACCCGTCCACTACCTTCCCCATCCCAATTAAGAAGCCCTGGTTTGGATGGAAAAGCAGCACAAGAGGTGTGCTGCTTGCTGGGTGGTCAGGGGATGGTGGCTGTGGAATCACACTGGGTTGAGAAACATGTCCTGTGCAGATCCCACGTGCTGGGGTTTCCACACGTATCTCATCCGAGACCCCTCCTTCCACTGCCAAAGAGAACCCCGTAGAGGAGAGCGAGGACTGGGACTTGCACATGGAGCGGTTGAGGAAGGAGCACTCACTCACGCAGGCATTCTTTCATCCAATGGATACTGAGTCCTTGCCTACTACCTGCCAAGCAGGTCATGTCCCTCCATCTGGACATCCACCGTCAAAAACAGCAGACCTGATTCCTATCCAGGTGAGACTTACAGAGCAGTGAAAGTGCACTTGGGAGATGAGAAATGAAAAGCAGCATCATTAAAGGGTGGGAAAAGGAAGTGATCGGAGGGGCTGGCACTAAGCGGAACATGCCCCAAATCAAGAACTTCCAGGAAAAGGAAAAGCAAACCTACAGTACTCTGGGAAGCTGTGCAGGTTCATGAGGAGGAAGAACCGGCAACAGGAATGGGAGGGAACAGAGAAGGGGACAGAGAAGGGGAGCTCAGCATCACAGAAAAGGGAATCCCCGCAGGAGGCCGACCCTGCCAGCGGGCAGCTTTCAATAATACCCTCTTTCCCGCCAGTTCAGCAAGCTCCACCGTCATCCTTTCCTTGCAATAAATGCTTTCCTGGGTGAGTGAATACCTAGAGAAGCAGATTGCACATGAGCCCCGGAAGACCCTGCCTGGGATGGCAACCCAGCCAAGGCAGCACAGCTTCTGATGAGCTGCAGTGAAGCTTGGAGGGGAACCTGGGCATGCAGTGGGACCAAGGAGCACGCAGCGTTCATCCTGCCAGATCACCAGTCAGCCTCAGAGCTGGGGCGGGGGGTGGAGGGTAACATTTGTGTTTTCAAAGGCAGCTCCAACATCTCCAAATGTGCTGTTTTCCTCATAGCCATCGAATAATAACTAAAATTGCTATCAGCAGTTTTAAGGTAGTTAAAGTTTCCTCACCTGTGTCATAGAATATCCAGTTATTTTCAACCCCAAAGCATTAATGCATGCGCAGGTGCTTCACAAACTACAAACTGCTCTATTTCAATCAGCTCTCCTGGTTGCAAGAAACTAGCTCTGGGTACCTTAAATAGGAGAGGGATAGTAAAAAGCTCTCAGGGGTTCTCAGACCATCAAAATGATGGAGTAATAATGACAGGACAAATGGACAGGAATCAGGACAGCACTGAAGAATCAGAAAACAGAAAGCACACCACCATCTTTTAGCATGAACCGCCCGAGATACCTCCACCGCCATCACAAATTACTCTAGAGTAAGTGACCCAAATATAAGAGGATGAGAATTCATTCCTCAGCGGAGTGTCCAGCTGACCACCTGTATTGCTGAAGGCCAGCAGCATGGTTGTGGGTGCAGGTAGAGAACATCCAGCCTCCCCAACTCCCCACGACTACTGTGAAGGGTTATGGGGGAGGAGGTTGAATGCTAGGCAGGGGTTGTCGGAATGTCTGCTGGAGGCTCCATAAATTACAGACCTTCTTATCGCATGCTGCTTTCTGCAATACAAGCCAGGTGGTATGACAGGGTAACTCTCAGTCCTAGAGCCCCAGAGGTTCCTGTGAGTGCTGTGGAGCAGGTGTGGGCTCAGGAGAGCCTGGACGCCCCCATCCAGAGGGGGCTCCTAGGACCCAAGGAAAAAATTAGATCATGAATCAAGTCTTTCTCAGAAATGTTGTCCCAAACTCAGTTTTGGGCAATTTCTTTTTGCCTGAATTTCTTCATGTATAAAATAGAGGTCAAAAATTGTCAAGGATATGCTAGAGGAATAATTACTGTGTCTTAGGCCATAAATACCTCAGAGGCTGTGGGACTATGGAGACTGGAGGTTATCTTTGTTTTTGTACACCATCAAACTCAAAGAGAATGTATTAATTGCCTCAGTTAACTCATCAATAAAATGGGTATTTTTAAAAGTATCTACCTCATTGAATCCTTATGAAAATTAAATGAGTTAATATATTAAAGAGTGATTGGTGTGATGAGATGATGACACAGCAGCAATATATATACAGCTCTATGAAGCTGACCCTCATGGGGAGGCTATAGGTTCATGTCCAGAAGCCTCCCTGTAGACATTTTGTGCAGGTGTGTCCATGATCCAGGCTGGCTGAGGCTAGGGGTGGCTTACAGCATGAAAACACTGTTGGATCTGCCTGTCTCTCTCTCTCTATCTCATGGAAGAAATACACAAAAATCTTTTCCATAAGGACAAAAAAATGATTGGTAGTGGCAGATGGAAGTGGGCTCTGCTTGAGAGCTGGGAGCTGCCCTATGGGACCCCCAAAACACTCAGACAAGAAGCCTTTTTAAATCTGAAGGTGTCCCGGTGTTTTCAAGGACGGAGGCAACTAAAGCTATGCTCTAAACCTCATCTTCTAGACTCCCAAAACACTCAGACAAGGGTCATTGAAATCCTCAATGCTTATTAAAGCTCCTGCTTTAAGGAAGAAACTACTTTTATAAATCTGAACTCATAATCTCTTTCTGTGGACACCACATTGCAAAACACAGTAGAGGAGAGTCTTTGTCACAGAATGACCAAAAACCATCACAGGCACAAGAAATATGAGAAACCATATTTCCCCTAAGGGAAAAGAGCAATCCTTCATCATCCACAGACAGTACAGTGGAACTCATGGAAATGTCTGATAGAGAATTCAGAATATTCAGAGTGACAAAACTAAAGGAGATGTAAGAGCTAAGAGACAATGAACTCCAGAAGATGCAAGAGAAAAGAGACAATGAGTTCCAGAAGGTGAGGAAGTTCTTGCATGATCTGAAAAAAGAAATACACACCATAAAGATGGAGTTGTTAGAGATGAAGACTGCAATACGGTAATCAAAAGCTTCCTCGAGGGAACCAGCAGTTAGCGTAATGGCTATGTCGCTGGACTCCCACGTAGTCGACCGCGGTTCGTGTCCCGGACCCGGTGGCTTAAAACTCACGCCGGGCGCGTGTGCGTGCGTGCCCAAGATCCCAAGAGGAGAATGGAGGAGAAGGGATTG
>NW_006208722.1:945603-993673 GCF_000334495.1 Tupaia belangeri chinensis
TCTGTCTGGCGAGCGCACGCGCCCTACAGTGAAAATCTCTCAAAAAAAAAAAAAAAAAAAGCTTCCTCGAAAGTATTAAAAGTAGATTAGTTCATGCAGAAGATTTAATCTCAGATGTTGAAGGCAAAACCTCTGACCTAGAAAAAACAACCAGAAACACTGAGAAAATATCCCCCCAAGAATGAGAATACTATACAAGAAATACTAGATACCGTTAAGTGCCTAAACATTCAGATAATCAGTATTCCAGAAGGTGAAGAAACTAATAAGGGCATTGATAATCTATTCCATGAAATCCTGGAAGGAAACTTGCCAAATCTAGAGAGGCATTCAAATATCCAGACCCAAAATACAAAGGACCCCTAATAGAATCAACCCAAGAAGATCTTCTCCAAGGCACATCATACCCAGATTAGCAAAAATCCATAGACAAAAACAATAGATACTAAAATTGGCAAGAGGGAAACGACAAATTACTTATAAAGGTTATCCCATCAGGCTAACCTCAGACTTCTCATCAGGTACAATGCAAGCAAGGAAAGAATGGGGAAATATATTCAAAGTGTTAAGTGAAAAACAGTTTCAACCAAGAATACTATACATGGCAAGATTATCCTTTACATGGGAAGAAAAGATGAAAAACATTCTCAAATAAACAAAACCTGAATTTACCAACACCAGACTAGCTCTTCAAGAAGTTTTGAAAGCAATGCTTTACCAGGAAAACTAAAGGCACACATACAGAAATAAGAGAACAAAAAGCAACAAAGAAAATGACCAACTTAATGCTAGAGACAAGAAATATCAATAATAACACTGAATGTTCACTTCCAGGATTTGAATGGAAAGATCGGACCACAGTAACACTGCAAATTCAACAAAAGATGAATTACATAAGACTGAACTAGTGAAATAGAATTTTTTGCCTTTTGAGTAAAATATTACTGTCTTTTTCTTTATTATGCTATGTTTTCCCAATTTAAGGATTTTGATTTCTTGTGAGCTATTGATAGGTTCAGCAATTTGTTAAAATGTTTTTTCTTATTTGTTTCTTTAAATGGAAACAAACTTTTCTCCCTTTCTGACCCCTCTGGAATTGGAAAATATTTGGGAGTATTCTTATTTTGTGGCAGAATGGTTATTTGCATAAATTTAGTAATACTTGTTGCCTTGAATCAGAAATTGGGAATATTTGTTATTGGACAGGGCTTTGACTGGAATGTCATATCTGAAGATTAAACCAAAAAACTGTGGAGCTAAGGCAGATCTCAAGGAAGCCAACAGAAGCTATTGGAAAGATGGCCTGGCAGCATAAACAGTTCTGCCTGGCAGAGAGGATTAGAGAAGCTATATGAAAGAATTCATACCATAAAGTAATCTGGACTTTCCCAGCCCAGCATTGAATCAGTAGAAATTGCAAAAGAGCAACCACAACCAGAGAATTATCTTTTTTTTTTTTTTTTGAGAGGTTTTTGCTATACGGCGCGTGCGCTCGCCAGACAGACAGAGAGAGACATAGAGACAGAAAACGAGAAATCACCCCCCAGGGGGGATGGTCATGCCGCAATCCCTTCTCCTCCATTCTCCTCTTGGGATCTTGGGCACACACACACAGATGCGCCCGGCGTGAGTTTTAAGCCACCGGGTCCGGGACGCAAACCGCGGTCAACTACGTGGGAGTCCAGTGACATAGCCATTACGCTAACTGCTGGTTCCCAGCCAAAGGATTATCTTGAGGAAGACTTTGAAGGAAGGAAAAAGAGACTGATCTTTGCTAGCAGGTGGTATATCACAGAATACTTGGTAGCCCAGGCTGAATTGTGAAGGCTTATGTGTGAATTGTGTGCTGAGTGTTTGCAACAGTTTGAGTAGTTGACATGTAAATGTTTTCCAAAAAATACTTAAAACCAGGCACCAGCAGTTAGTGTAATGGCTATGTTGCTGGACTCCCACGTAGTCGACCGCGGGTCACGACCGCGGTTCACATCCCGGACTCGGTGGCTTAAAACTCACGCAGGGCATGTGTGCATGCGTGCCCAAGATCCCAAGAGGAGAATGGAAAAGGGATAGCGGCGTGACCACCCCCTCTGGGGGGTGATTTCTCGCTTTCTGTTTCTATGTCTCTGTCTTTCTGGCGAGCGCACGTGCCCTATAGCAAAAACCTCCCCCCCAAAAAAATATTTAAAACCATACTGTATCTGTTGTTATAGAGTCACAAACAAGATTATAGCAAATATTTTTAACAGTATCTTTAAAATTCAGTTTTTTGAAATGTGAAAAGTTGTTTATTAACTGTCAAGAACTATGGAGTATGAGCAAATTTTTTTGATATGTAAAGTAAATGTTTAAAAAACTAAAAAAAAGGGATTGGTACTGTACTTGGCACTGAATAAGTATTCAGGTAATGGTAATTGTTAGTATTAGAGTCATTAGTTATTAAGTTATTGCTGTGATTTGAATATTTGTCCCCTCAAAATTCATATTGAAAATTTTATTGCCATTGTAACAGTATTAAGGTGTAGGACCTTTGTAGGGGATGAGGCCATGAGAGCTTCACCCTCAGGGTGGGATTGGTGCCACTACAAAGGCTAATGAGTCCATCCTCTTGCCCTCTTTCACCCTCTCCCTTCCACCATGAGATGATGCAGCACAAAGGCCCTCACTAGATGGCAGCACTTTGATGTTGGACTTCCCAGCCTCCAGAACAACCCTTGTTTTTGCCTTAGGGTGTGTGCACTCACTGGAGAGAGACAGACACAGTGTGAGGGGAAAGTGAAAAATCACCCCCCAAGGGGATGGCCATGCTGCAATCCCCTCTCTTCCATTATCCTCCCAGGATCTTGTGCATGTACACACACACACACACCCAGCATGACTTTCAAGCCACTAGCCCACCATGCTTTAAAAGCCACTAGGTCTGAGACTCAAGCTGTAGTCAGCCATGTGGGAGTCCAGCAACATAACCACTATGCCATCTGCTGGCCCCAAGTCAATACATTTTTGTTTATCATAAATTACCTACTCTGTTATTCTGTTACAGCAGCACAAAATGGATTAAGATAGTTATGGTTATCAAATGTTCAGCCAGGGGCCCAACAATGGTAGTGTGTGCTAGCTGACAGTGCCACTTACCAGGCTGAGGCCCATGTTCAATTCCCAGCTCACCCTAAAAGCTCAGCACAATGCCACCCACCTGTAGTCCCAGCTACTTGGAAGGCTGAAGCAGGAGGATCACAAGCTTGGGCCAGCATGGACAACATAGTGAGACCCTATGTGAGAGAGTTGAGTGCAGTAGTGCATGTCTGTGGTCCTAGCTACTTGAGAGGCTGGAACAGGAGGACTGTGATATAGTGACACAAAAAGCTTCTTGCCACTTGCCACCTCCTGTTGCAGATGCTAAATAGCACCCTGTTGATTGTGGGTCTATTGCCTCTAGGTACTCCACTGGCCATTTCTACACACTTCTGCTGGTAAAGCCCACTGGCTGCCCCTCAAACCCTGCCTGCTGCAGGTAAGGTCATTAGGGCTCCTGGTTTCTGACAGTTGCATGCCACCTCCTGGCCTCTATCATACCCCTGGATGCTGGCAAGCTCATTTTGTAACCACCCCTCCTATCCTCATCCCTGGCCTACTGGTCCACAGTACTTCTTAATGATGTGAGTGTCCTTCTCTCCAGTGCTTTTTAAAAATTTATTTGCCAAAGGGTATGCATGCCAGCCAGAGAGAGAGGGAAGGAGGAAGGGGAAGGGAAGTAGACAGAGAAAGAAAGCACCCCCTTTGGGGAGGTCCATACTGCAATTCCTTCTAGTCCCTTCTCTTCTCAGGATTTTGGGTATGCATGCGCAGGAACCTGGCATTTTTTTTTCTTTTTTTCTTTTTTTAAGAGAAATTTTTACTATAGGGCACATGTGTTTCCTAGAAAGTAGAGAGATAGAGAGACAGAAAGCAAGAAACCCCCCACAGGGGTGATGGCCACACCTCAATCTCTTCTCCTCCCTTCTCGTCTCAGGGTTTTGGACACACACACACACACACACACACACACACACACACAGTGTAGGTCTGAAGCCATCAGGTTTGGGACTCAAGCCATATTTGGCCATGTGGGAGTCCAACAACATAACCATTACACCATCTGCTGGACCCCTGGCATGTGTTTTCAAGCCACTGGGAGATTCAGGCCACCCAATCAGCTACATGGGATCCAACCACCTTAACCACCACACCATCAGCTGGTCCACATCAGAGCATTTTGATGGGTTATAGAATGGTGCGTCCTATGTACTCTCTCATGCTACGTATCCTCTGGATCTTTTAGCCTTCCGTGTACCACTTCCTTCAGCCTCCACAACGTTCCTATGCTGTCTACATGAGAGAAGACAAGAAGGAAGGTTGCAGGAAAGCCCCTTACACTGCTGACAAAAACCTCAGCGAAGCCAGTGGGGAGTTCTTGAGCTAGATTTGACCATCAGAGAAGTCCCAGATCTTCCAGGAATGGACTTGCTGCACCCAACTGTTTGCTAGGAGCAGCCTGTAAGAAGCGTACTGTGAGTGTAGAAGCAGACAGATCTCAGACCACAGCACTTGGGGCCCTTGGAGTTACACTTCCTGTAGCCGGAGGTGTGTGACCATATTCCCATGGCCACCCTAGGAGCCCAGAATGAAGATTAGGGTGGGTGCAGCACAGCCTGCTTTAAATGCCAGTCCACATCTTTAGTGGCAGGTCTGACTCGCAAGGTGATGTTGCTCGGGACAACACGTCGTTGGGGAAGGAAGGCAAGTCAGTATGAGTATGCCTCTCCTCCTCTCTTCACTCTATTACAGTTTCAGTGCAAACAGGAAAGGAGTAAGTGCCTTCACTCAGAAGCAATCTCTTCCCTGGTCCTCATTCTGAGAGGGTGAAGTCACAGATCCCAGGACTCATCTTGAGGCCCAGACTGTGAGGCAGTTAAAGGCCAGGAACCACCCAGCTGAGATGAGTGCATTTGCCTGGATGCTGCTGCCACACCAAGAGGGTGGCTTGATGCTGCTACTAAGTGAAACAGCCCATCAGTCATGCTCCTGTGAGCCACGGGATACAAGGTGTCTCAGCACGTAAATGCCGGGGAAGTCTTAAGGATCGCCTCCGTCTGCACAAAGCCTTAAGGAAAACTAACAGGCTCCAGTGAGAAAACCTGGCTTCTAGTCTTAGCTGCACTCTTCCCCCAAAGTCCTAACGGTGCAGCGATGGAGCCGAGTAGTAAGCTGCAGGCCTGAGAAGGCAGCATTAAAGATGGTTTTCTCCCAGGCGGCTCCAGGGTACAGTGATATTGCGCTGCTCAAGAGAAGCCAGATCCCACCTGATGACCATGGTTTGACTCCGGCCTGGTCAGTCCAAAACACTCTAGGCACACACACGAGAGCCCAAGATCTCACAGACTAGAGGACAGGAGATAAAGACCAAAGTGTGACCAGACCTGTAGAGGATACTCTTTCTCTGTCTCGCATGTGAACACACACACGTGTGCTCTATCATGACTAAAGTGAAAAATAAAATGAGAAATAGCTGAGTCATTAAACCGCTAGTTATAACTCTTTTATAAAGCTTTCTCAGGATCTGCAAGCCGCATGGTGGTTAAAGCAATGAACTCCGGCATGGTTTGCGTCTCGGACCTGGCAGTTTGCATTCTCACTTTCCCTCTTTCTGTCTCTCCCTGATCAAATTTTTAAAATAATAATAATGAGCCAGCAGGTGGCACAGTAATTAAGGGTGCTGGATTCCCACATGGCCAACCATGGTTCAAGTCCCAGACCTACCTGGTGGCTTGCTTTCCTCCTCTCTCTTTCTCACTCTGTTCCTCTCTAGTCAAATTAAAAATAAATAAATAAATATGGGAACCAGCAGTTAGCGTAATGGCTATGTCGCTGGACTCCCGGACCCGGTGGCTTAGAACTCACGCCGGGCGCATGTGCTTGTGTGCCCAAGATCCCGAGAGGAGAATGGAGGAGAAGGGATTGCAGCGTGACCATTCCCCCTGGGTGGTGATTTCTCGATTTCTGTCTCTAATGTCTCTCTCTGTCTGTCTGGTGAGCACACACGCCCTATAGCAAAAATCTCTCCAAAAAAAAGAAAGAAAGAAAGAAAGAAAGAAAGAAAGAAAGAAAGAAAGAAAGAAAGAAAGAAAGAAAATAAAGGTCACTTAAACAATTTTAAAATAATAATAATGATGACAATGATGAATAAAATTGAATAATTCTTAAAAAAAAAAAAAAAAAAGCTTTCTCAGGGGAACCAGCAGATGGAATAAGGAAAGGAGTAAGTGCCTTCACTCAGAAGCAATCTCTTCCCTGGTCCTCATTCTGAGAGGGTGAAGTCACAGATCCCAGGACTCATCTTGAGGCCCAGACTGTGAGGCAGTTAAAGGCCAGGAACCACCCAGCTGAGATGAGTGCATTTGCCTGGATGCTGCTGCCACACCAAGAGGGTGGCTTGATGCTGCTACTAAGTGAAACAGCCCATCAGTCATGCTCCTGTGAGCCACGGGATACAAGGTGTCTCAGCACGTAAATGCCGGGGAAGTCTTAAGGATCGCCTCCGTCTGCACAAAGCCTTAAGGAAAACTAACAGGCTCCAGTGAGAAAACCTGGCTTCTAGTCTTAGCTGCACTCTTCCCCCAAAGTCCTAACGGTGCAGCGATGGAGCCGAGTAGTAAGCTGCAGGCCTGAGAAGGCAGCATTAAAGATGGTTTTCTCCCAGGCGGCTCCAGGGTACAGTGATATTGCGCTGCTCAAGAGAAGCCAGATCCCACCTGATGACCATGGTTTGACTCCGGCCTGGTCAGTCCAAAACACTCTAGGCACACACACGAGAGCCCAAGATCTCACAGACTAGAGGACAGGAGATAAAGACCAAAGTGTGACCAGACCTGTAGAGGATACTCTTTCTCTGTCTCGCATGTGAACACACACACGTGTGCTCTATCATGACTAAAGTGAAAAATAAAATGAGAAATAGCTGAGTCATTAAACCGCTAGTTATAACTCTTTTATAAAGCTTTCTCAGGATCTGCAAGCCGCATGGTGGTTAAAGCAATGAACTCCGGCATGGTTTGCGTCTCGGACCTGGCAGTTTGCATTCTCACTTTCCCTCTTTCTGTCTCTCCCTGATCAAATTTTTAAAATAATAATAATGAGCCAGCAGGTGGCACAGTAATTAAGGGTGCTGGATTCCCACATGGCCAACCATGGTTCAAGTCCCAGACCTACCTGGTGGCTTGCTTTCCTCCTCTCTCTTTCTCACTCTGTTCCTCTCTAGTCAAATTAAAAATAAATAAATAAATATGGGAACCAGCAGTTAGCGTAATGGCTATGTCGCTGGACTCCCGGACCCGGTGGCTTAGAACTCACGCCGGGCGCATGTGCTTGTGTGCCCAAGATCCCGAGAGGAGAATGGAGGAGAAGGGATTGCAGCGTGACCATTCCCCCTGGGTGGTGATTTCTCGATTTCTGTCTCTAATGTCTCTCTCTGTCTGTCTGGTGAGCACACACGCCCTATAGCAAAAATCTCTCCAAAAAAAAGAAAGAAAGAAAGAAAGAAAGAAAGAAAGAAAGAAAGAAAGAAAGAAAGAAAGAAAGAAAATAAAGGTCACTTAAACAATTTTAAAATAATAATAATGATGACAATGATGAATAAAATTGAATAATTCTTAAAAAAAAAAAAAAAAAAGCTTTCTCCAGGGAAACAGCAGATGGCATAATGGTTATGTCACTGGGCTCCCACATAGTCAACAGTGGTTTGAGGTCCAGACCTGGCGGCTTACTCACTCTCTCTGTCTCTCTCTCGTCAAATTGAATAATAACTTAATTTAATTTAATTTACAAATAAAAAGCTTTCTCATGGTTGCAGTGGTGGTGAAATATCTCAGAATGGCCCTACCTCAACAGGAACATCCTGGCCACTCTGGAGTTGCTCTTTTCTCCCAGCAGCCTCGTCTTCCTTCTGCCTGCTCCACCAGCATCATTATCAGGAGAGGGCTCCTAAGCCACATCTCCCCCAGTTCCAGTCTCACTGTCGCTTGTTTCTATCCTGAGAGGTGCAAAGCTTTAGGTCTGCCTGAAATAAAAGCAGGCTTTCATTTGACTTTCTGCAGGAAAATCAGAGAAGTGTTATGTACATTCTTTCCACTTGGCTCTCTCCTAAAGGGGACACTCATTCCTCCTCCACTTCTGTTCTAATATCATCAGACTGGAGCAAGAGCATAAGCAGATAAAGTATATCCATGTAATTCCCATCACGGGTATAGTTTAACCAAGAAATTTAAGGTGAAACTCCTATGGTTGATTTTTTTTTTTCTCTGCTTCTAGGGTCTCCAGCTTAAGAAAATTCCCCTGAGATGTAGTAGCATTGGGTTTTTCCTTAATCAGATCCTAGCCCCACCACTCACATCTGTGTAATTCTGGGCAGTCATTTAGTCTCAAAGTATTTCAGCTTCCTCATCTATAGAGTGACAATCACAATAGCTACCCCCTAAGGTTGCTGGTACGAGATAACGTGTAAGGCGCTTGGCATCTCACAGATGCTCAACAGAGCTGGGGCTCTGAATTTTGGGTTTGGGAATTACTTAGAAGTATATCTGGGGTTAGGAACCTAGCCAAGAATGAAAATGCTTTAATAAACTGGACAAAGTAGAAATACCCAGCAAACAATGGAAACAGGCGTGAGGCTGAGAGCAGGATTGCATCCGAATGCTGGTCCTTGATTTCATGTGAATCTGTGGATTAAAAAGCATGGAAATGCATAAGCTCCTAAGTGGCAGCCTTATCATTAAATAAAATCATGCATTGTAAGTCACTTTGAAAACTATAACATGCTACAGCAACCTAAAATGCAATCCTGGTATTAGATGCTTGCTTATAGTTATAGAAATGTGTTAGTTCATAAATGGGAGAAACAAGGAACAGGAAATACTTAATAAATATTTATAAATAACTGTGGAAATGTGGAAAACAGAAACCCATTCATTAAATACCATAGAAACCCAAGAAAAGTCCAGCCCCAGGTCTCACAGAGCTTCATACAGGAAAATAGCTCGGGAGCCAAGGCATTTTCAAGGTCTGATTACTTGATCCTTTCAGAAATTCATGGATCCCTGTTCCTCCCCACTTTACATTCTGCTGCTCTGTCTCAACCTGTGTGTTCTCTCACTTCTTCAATTTCTAAAGGGCCGCCTCTTTCTGAGTATTCCAGTGCATATTCTCAAGGCAGTAATGGGGTAAGCCAGTGAAATCCTCTATAGCCCACATCGAGGCAGTTTCCCCTGATAGGCCAATTCAGCACTGACTAGGCCATGAGTTGGCTACTTCTTGGGCCAGGTGCCCACCCACGTCAGTTGGCTCAGCCCAACATGGCAGAGTCAGGTGAATAAAAACAAAGACCTTGCAAGACCTTTGCCCACAGCAAGATCTTTGAACTGGAATGTTTTTCTAGGAAGAGGATTCTGAGCATAGTTGATGATAGATATTTGAGCATGATTAAAGAAGGAAAAAACAAAAAAAATCCTCAGGGGACTGGCTCCATGGCACAGCAGTAATGGACTCCTCAAGAAAAGTCATATCCCATATGGCAACTGCAGCTGGGATCCCCAGCCCAGCCTAGTCAGCCTGAAACACACCAGGCATGTGCATGAGTGGCCAAAATCTAACTTGCCAGGAGTCTGTGATCAGACCCAGGAGATGGCATAGTGGATAAGGTGCTGGACTCCCACATGGCTAATAGCAGTTCAAATCCCGGACCTGATGGCTTGATTTCTCACTCACTCTCTGTCTCTGGTGAGTGAATATGTCCTATAGCAAATTTAAATAATAATAAATTAATTAAATTAAATAAATAATTTTTTTTTAAATCCTCAGGACCAACATCAAATTAGACTCAAAAACTTGGAAAAATTATAGTTTTAAGTCCTATCAAATGTTTCAGATATTTTGCTTTCAGGCATCTCACCATTTAAACAAAATGTCAGACCGCATAGAAAATTCTGACCTACCTAAAAAGCTGTAGCTGAAAAGGCTTAAACCAAACTTCTTCAAACTATTTGAGTAAATACTAATATTTGTAGAACGAGGGGAGCAGAGTCCCACAAGGTGGCAGTATTATCCCATCTGTGCGCTATCTGGTTGTTAAAGTATGCGTGCTCATTTGTTGAGTCTGTTCTCAGACTGCTCACTTCTTCCTTGAAAATATTTTTAAAAGACTTGAGCAGCCCGTAGCTGATAGAAAGACATAAGTGTAAACAGTAAACATGGTCTCTATTTTTCTACTCTCCAGTCCACTTACTATCTCTGAGCTTATTTGATTCCCAGATCTTAGGGCCCATTATTTTTTAGTCTAATTATGTGTTAATGGAAGCAGAGCTTTGGATTAGCAAGGATTACAAAGTACCCAGCCATGTCTGAATTCTAGGAATTCGATTTTTAATTGTAATACTCTTTAGTTTGCATATGTGTGGTCCAGTTTTTAATTTCTTTTATGAGAATGTGCTTTTATGAGAATGTGAAGAACATGTGTGCGTGCATGAGTGAGAAGAGGAGAAAGAGAAAGATTCCCCCACACATAGAGGTTCTAGTCACGTCAGTCTCCTTCCCCAGCCCTCCATCCAGTCAGGATCTTGGGTGCACACACATTGGCACTCCCAGCATGCTTCAGGTCAGCTCAGGATCGGAACATACGGTTGGCCATGTGACTTCCAATACTTCTACCTGTGCCACTGAGGCTGGGGCTGTTATAGCCACTTAATACACCAGGGTCTCCATGGAAAATGTGTATTATGAAACACTATGCATGGTCTTCTTTTTTTTCGCACCAAAATAAACCTGTACTTTAATTTCATTTCCCATGAACTTTCTGAAGTTTGCTTGAACTTTCTTCCACATGACTCAATTCAAATCCAGAACATATACTGAAAACCCACTGCAAATGTTAATTTTACACAGCAACTTGGCTAGGCCATGGTACCCAGGTACTTGGTTAAACACCACTTCAGATGTTGCTGTGAAGGTATTTTAAAATGAGAGCTTGAAATCAATAGACTCTGAGTGATGCAGACTATCCTACACATGAGGGGCTTCATCTAACCAATTAAAGGCCTTAAAAAGACCTTTAGGAAGAGGGTCCCCAAGGAAGGTCCCCAAGGAAGAGGGAACTTGGCCTCCAGACTGCCTTTGGACTTAACCACAACATGAACTTTTTCTAGCATCTCTAGCCTGCTGGCCTGCCCAGTTTTCAGACCGGTCAGGCCCCACAATCATGTAAGCCAATTCACCCCTCTCTCTGAGAAAGGGTAGCCCACCCCACAGGGATGTGTGATTGTGATTGACTTCAAGGCACTGAGCTTTAACGTTTTTACTACTTTGTTAAGGGTTTTTATATAGTTACCATGGAAATTTATAATCTTATGAAACTACAAACTTTTTTTAGAGGTTTATGGCTTAGACCACAGTGTGTCTGTCTGTCTGTCTGTCTCTCCCCAGTGCACTCACTGGGAGGGAGGGAAAGACAGTGAGAGGGAAAGTGAGAAATCACCCACGGTGGGTAGGAGAGGATGGTCACATTGTGTCTCTTCCATTCTCCTCCCAGGATCTTGGGCATGCATATACCTATGCCGGGTGTGATTTTCAAGCCACCAAGTCCAGGACTCAAACTGCAGTAGGCCGTGTGGGAGTCCAGTGACATAAGTGCTATGCCATCTGCTGATCCCTAGAAACTCTTACCTTTCTAACTTATAGTTTCACAAACTAATGTTTAAACCAATTTGTCTAACACCCGAATCAAGCAGGAATATAAACTAAGGCAATCTGACTTTGGAGTCTACAACCTAAATCACTATATTAGTAAGGCCCCACATGCTTTAAATTTTATTGTCCAAGTAGAAGCCATGATATTTGCACCTTTTTTTGTTTGTTTAATTTGCCAGAGAGCACATAGACTCACTGGAGAGAAAAGTGAGAAAGCAACCCCCATGGGGACTGGTCACACTGTTCTGTTTCTCTCTCTTTTCATGATTTTGGGCACACACAAAATGCAGGGTATGTTTTTCAAGTCACCAGGTCTAGAACTTGAACCACACATTCTTTTTCGCTATAGGTCACGTGCGCTCGCCAGACAGACAGAGACATAGAAACAGAAAGCGAGAAATCACTCCCCAGGGGGGATGATCACGCCGCAATCCCTTCTCCTCCATTCTCCTCTCAGGATCTTGGGCACGCATGCACACGCACCTGGCGTGAGTTTTAAGCCACCGGGTCCAGGACGCGAACTGCGGTCGACTACGCGGGAGTCCAGCAACATAGCCATTATGCTAACTGCTGGTTCCCAGAACCATACATTCTTAAAAATAAGAGCATGCAGCACCAATAAATTATCAGTGTGATTTTTCAACCCAGTGATATCCACATTTGAACACTGCATGCACCTTAGGGAATACATCTATGGTCTAAACTAGAATATAGTCACAACTATAATGAAGTAACAACAGAGGGTGACCTTTTGCTACCTTTATCCTAAAAATGAGTGAATCTTATTCTTTATGTATTTATTATTAAATTGCCAACAGGCACATGCACCCACCAGAGAGAGAAAGGAGAAAGCACCTCCCCAATGGGGCACGGTCATGTCGCAATCCTTTCTCCAACTCCCCATCCTGTTGAGATCTGATGCATGTATGTACACATATCCTGAATATTTCTCAAGCTGCCAGGGTTGGATCTAAATCACGGTCAGCCATGTGGGATCCAGCACCCTTAACAACTAGGCTACAGGGCTGGCTCTTTATTATTCTTCTTTACAATGCCTATACGCTTCCTTTATTCAGAGCATACATATGATGCATTCGCCTTCCTCTTCAGTCTTGGCCTGTTCTGTGCTTTATCACCCCCATCCCACCCCAAATTTTATGTTTTCTCTTTCATTGCCCTTCCTATACTATTCTTTTGGAATTTGGGCTTTAAGTTTTCTTTAAATTAGTTATTAGATTTATATTCCTTGACTACTTGCTCTTTCTGGCTTTGAAAATAACCCTAGTCTCACTCAAATGCAAACCTGAAGACTAGATGGCATCTGGCCTCAAACATGCAAACTAAGCCAAACTAGAATGAATACGCTAGCAACAGAATTAATCTTAAATGTCTGGTTAATCTTCCCAAATATAGGGGCCAGCAGGTGGTGTGGTGGTTAAGGTACTGGACTCCCACATGGGTGACTGTGGTTCAAGTCCTGAACCTGGTGGCTTGCTATCTCTCTCTCTCTGTGTTTCTTTCTGTCTCTCTGTGATGAGTGCATGTGCCCCATAGCAAATTTTAAAATGATACTAAATAATAAGTTTTTTTTTTTAAAATCTTACCAAATTATTTTCACCTAAAAGAAAAACCTAGAAGCCAAGTAACTCTTTAAATATGTATGTGGTGAGGTTTGGCAGTTTAATGACTAACAATGATTGCTTCAGGGCAGGCTCCATGACACAGGGTAATGTAAAATCCAAGAGAAGCCAATCCCACATGGTAACCACAATTTGAATCCCCTGCCCGAGGGATCTGGCTGTGCCAAATCACATGTGCCCAAGATCTGGCTGCTGGAGGGCGGGTGGAAGGGCATCTCAGTGTGACCAGACCTTGTACAGGGTGCCCGCCTCTCTCTGTCTCTCTCATTCTGTTGCATATACTCACACATGCTCAACATGAGTAAAGAAAAAATTTAGAACAAAAAAAGGAAAACTTCTAGACTTAAAAAGATTCAGAGAAAATGGAATTAAACTATGAATTTATTTTGGTACCAAAAATTTTGAAATTCATGTATATAGTTTTCTCATAATATTTATTTTATCTAACTTTTTGAAGACCCTCTTTGTGTGTGTATATATGTAAGACTATGATGAAATTTACAAACCCAATCCTGGGAAATACCATATATAAAATTCTGTGAGAAATTTATTACAGTTCATATCCTCTCCAAAAGCCATCCATAGAAGTCCTTTTCTCATGGGTCTAAGAACTCTCAGATTAAAAAAAAAAAACTAAAAATATGACCTAAAATAGTCCGTAAGTTGGAAATTTGCATTATACAAGCTACACATGCACGAATCCTTTTGAAGCTCTTTCTACCACATCACTAAGTAGTACCATAATTATTATTTCCAAAGAATAGTGAAGAACTTTATGAAGTTATTTCAACTAGAATTTTTTAAATAATTATTTTATTTAATTAATTAATTAATTTATTTATTTATTTTAATTTGACCAGAGAAGGACAGAGTGAGAGAAAGAGGGAAAGTGAAAAAGCAAGCTGCCAGTTCTAGGACTCGAACCATGGTCGGCCATGTGGGAGTCCAGTGCTCCTAACCACTGCACCACCTGCCAGACCCTCAACTAGAATGTCTTTCTTTTTTCTTTTTCTTTTTTTTTCTGGAGAGCTTTTTGCTATAGGGTGTATGCACTCGCCAGAGAGAAACAGAGAGACAGCGAGAAATCACCCCTCGGGGGGATGGCTTCTCCTCCGTTCTCCTATCAGGATCTTGGGCACGCACACACACACACACACACACACCTGGCATGAGTTTCAAGCCACCAGGTCTGAGACTTGAACCACGGTTGACTACATGGGGGTCCAGCAACATAGCCATTACACTAACTGCTGATCCCTCAACTAGAATTTCTTCACAACACTTTATCACCTTTCTAAAATGGATTCACGAACCAGGCATTCTGTGACAAAATATATGGAGAACAGTAAGAGGGTGATAGAAGAAAGAAGAATATCTGAAATAAGGAACTTAAAGAGAAGTACACAGTGCTATGGATATATTAGTACTTGATAAATGACACTAGATATTCAGAGACCTTTTTTATTAAATGTGTAAAAAGTAGTTCTTATTTTACAAGCTCAAAAATCAGAAAAAAATGTATAAGGGTATATAATCAGCATATAGTATTTATAAACTGTAACAAACCCAAAATTCACTGCAGACACAATCTATATTACATTCAGCTATATTACATTCAATATCTGCATTTACATGATACTTACTGCAAAGCAAATACAAAATAAATTCTCACCATTTCAGTTCAGTACATATGTGATACGGTTTCAAAACAAAGGCAACTTTTTTCAATCAAAAAATAGAAGCCACCCTCACCAAGTATCAATTCACTATTTTATGCAAAAATACAGTAAGACTAATTGTAAGAGTTTCATTCAGATTTAGTCAGTAAGACATGTATCCATTACTGAAGTACGGCTGAAGTTTTATATTTTAATCACCAAGATAACAGTACTTTTCTGATTTATGGCTGACCTTAAAATAGTAAATGCTAATATATATTCATTCTGACATTCTCAAAAGTCGATAAAACTTAAATACTATAATTCTGAAAGGATATGTGCCTTGACAGTCATTCAGTAAACACGATTTACTTTCATACAGGTCACAAAAGTACAATTAACTTAGCTAGAATTCTCTATCTATATCCCACCTGCTACAGTTCAGTCCTAATGACTGTGTATACAGCAGTGCTGAACATACGTCACTAGATATAGCCCAACATTTACGAGTAGCTCTAAAACTACTGCACTGCTTATAAATATAACATCACTAGTATACTCTGTTATCAGTGGTTCCTCGCATCAGGATTATTTGGGGGAGTTCTTGAAAAAGCATGTAGGCTCTGTCTCCTGACTAATGAGCAGGAATCCAGAATGTCTGTGTGTTTTAGCTAATTCCCAGGTGATGATGACACATAGCCTAATGTGGGAAACCCTAACCTCGACCACTAGACCACGGGTCTCAACTTTCTAGGTGCATCAGACTCTTTAAAAAGAAAACCAAAGTGAAACAAACCAACACAGATTTGCTTCAGACACTTGAGAGTGGGGTCCAGGAACCAGCATTTTAAACCATTGCAGTGAACCTAAAACTACTCTGAAACACAACAGATGACCTGGCAAGATATCGTGCCAAGGAATACATTCAGCAACTTAGGTGACATTGTCCTGCAAGCCCTAATGAATCCTGCCCTAGGCAGTTTCGGCAAGTGTTGGAGGGCAACATTTAGCCTCTTCAAATAAAATATATTTATAGTCTTAAGTATGAGGTCAAAGTCAACTGGATTGTGAAACTGTAATTCATTCATTAAAGAGAAAGGTTCTTTCAAACAAATCTTTAGATACCAACTTAAATCTCATGCTTCCTCTATTATAATAAGCCTAATAATGTAATCAGAGGTAGTGATTCCTGTTTACTAAACATGTAATGTGAATTATGAAAGATCCATCTTCTAGAGGGGACCAGCAGATGGCATAATGGTTACGTTGTTAGACTCCCACATAGTCGACTGTGGTTGGAGTCTCAGACCCCACGGCTTAAAACTCACACCATGTGCATGTGCATGCATGCCCAAAATCCAGAGGGGAGAATGGAGAAGGGACTGCAGTGTGGCCATCCCCCCTGGGGGATGACTTCTCGCTTTCTGTCTCTCTGTCTCTCTCTGTGTCTCCAGCGAGTGCATGTGCCCTACAGCAAAAATCTCTGTCTATTAAAAAAGAAAAAAAAAAAAAAAGATACATCTTCTAATCATAAACCCTTACAGTTCTATACAGTCTCTATGTAAGACAGCTTGGAGACCAGGTGGATATTAAATTATATCAGAACAGTAAATAATAACATTTTAAACAATGAAACTTATTTCCTTCACATAGTAAATTTCTTCATATAATACTGGAAAAATTTTCTAGAAAACATCAAAGGTATCGTGTTGCTTCTTTTGAGAAGCTATTTACTAATTTTCCACCATTTCTGTCACTATTGATGAAGTAGATAGTTGTTATACATCATTCTACTTTAACAATTTTTTGAAAGCACAGAAGCTGTACCCAGTGTATGATGATGATACTAAGTATTATAAACACATACACTGAATCGAGTGTGATAGCTTCACCACCCCCACCAAACTCTACGGCTAGATATAACCAACTTTAAATCCAAAAGCTACATAAGCAGTAACAGTTACCAGCATTCATCTGGCACTGTGCTCAACTACCCTATGTGTACACGTACACGTGTACATTATGTTCTCACAAGGACTCACACCACCTCTTTTCCAGGGACATGAAATGGCTGGCATTTCTTCTTAACTAATGGACAAAAAGGCAATTATCAATATTCAGCACTGTTTCCCAGAGAGGCAAGTCATTTCATCAAATAAGATACAAACTTTTAAATCTATATTTAGAGCAAGACTCTTAACAAGAAAACCATTTTCCAGTTTATAAATAATTCAAGGTCAAAACACTGAATTTTAGAATTAAGCAAAATAAACGTTGAAAAAACCACATCTAAATATCAAAACCAAGTGACATTATTTCTGCTACTTAGAAAGAAAAGCATTTTGAAGGGCTGAAATGAAGATGTGGAGACACGGCAATCTTGGAATAAAGATTTCAAAACATAGGATCAGCAGATAGTGTAATGGTTACATCACTGGACTTCCACATGACCAACTGCAGTTCAAGTCCTGGATCCAGAGGCTTGAAACTCATGACAGGCATTTGTGCATGCATGCCCAGAATCCCAAGAGGAGAACGGAGGAGAAGGGATTATGGCATGGCCATTCTCCCTGGGCAGGGGGTGGGGGTGATTTCTCGCTTTCTATCTGTCTGTCTGTTTCTGACTCCCCAGTGAACACATGTGCCCTACAGCAAAAATCTAAAAAAAAAAAAAAAAAAAATTCGAAACATAACACAAGGGTATAAGGCACTACCTTAACTTCAATCTACACTTAATCCAAACATGGGATAGTGGAAGAAAACACCACTGTTCACATTCTTTTAGCTGGTTTGGCAGTTAACTGCTTTTCTCTTTCAAATTCCTTCTCTCGTTGCTGCTCCCTTTCCAGTTCTTCCTTTTGCCTCTTCTGCTGAAGTTTTAGCGCTCTTTTCTGTGTCAAAAAAAGAATGGAAAGCCAAGAGAGCAATAAAGAACTACAGATCATGGCTTAATTTAAAAGTAATAGTGCTTTAACCTGAGGTAATCAACATATATTATAATAAATTTTATGCTTAACTTTTACGTTTGTTTGGATAACTTAAGGTCTCCTTGATTCAAGAAATGTGCTGTTCTAAGTCCTTATTAAATGAGGACTGCAGTTACATATCCAAAGAATATGGGTCAATTGATCCACCTAGAAATAAAAACGCTCAGAGTGGGATCCAAAAAACTAGATTTTCTTAAAAGAAAATTTTTAAATTTTTCAAGTTTTATGCCAGCAGGGTGGCATGGTGGTAAAGGCGCTGGACTCACACATGGTTGACCACAGTTCAAGTTTCAGGCTTGTTTTCTTACCTCTCTCTGTCTGTCTCTGGTGAGTACATGTGCCCTATAGCAAATTTTTAAATAATGATAATAAAAAATAAAATTAAATCAAAATTCTTTAAAAAAAAAAACAACCTTTTTTCAAGCTTTAAAAAAACAATATGCCATGAATTATGCATGGTTTTATATATGAAAGTATAAGAAGTCAAAAAATTAACACTGAAGAACAATAAACCTCTACTTTTGTAAAAATGATGTAATAATTTTTAACTCACTTTTAGCTTTGATGTTTTTTCATGAAGCATCAGCATCTCTTTTCTTATATTCACCAACTTAGTATGATAGTGTTTAGCTTCAGTGAACTTTGGATGAAAAATGAAAAGTCAAATTAAAATATACTGAAATATCAAAATAGACAAATAAATCAGTGCCTAACAGTTCACTCTTTCTAAATAGGTCAAATTTTTTAGAACCTTAATTATTTCCACTTTTTAATTCTAAAATGCAAATTTCATTTAAACCATTGGGGTTTTAAAAACATCTGATTCATTCAAATAGACCAAAAAATATTACTGAACATAAGTAGGCTTTAAAAAAAATGCAACCTGGGACCTGCAAGTGGCAGGTGGTTAAGGCGCTGGACATCCCGCATGGCTGACCATGGTTCGAGTCCCAGACCTGGTGGCTTGCTTTCTTATTTTCCTCTCTCTCTCTCTCTCTCTCTCTCTCTGTGTGTCTCTCTGGTCAAATTAAAATGAATGAATAAATGAAATCGAATAAAATAATTGTCAAAAAATGCAACTGAATCCTAAAATGTCAGTGAAACTATCTAATAATGCTATTAGTTTCATTTAAGAAAAATAAAACACCCCAGCCAGCCCATGGCAAAGTGGTTAAGGTAGTTGGAACCCACATGGCCAACTGTGTGGTTTGAGTCCTGGACCCAACAGCTTGAAAATCATGCCAGGCATGTATGTGTTTGTGCCCAAAATCTCAAGAGAATGGAGGAGAAAAGATTACAGCATGGCCATTCCCCAGGGGGTAATGTCTCATTTTCCTTCTCTGTTTCTCTCCAGAGAGTGCACGTGCGCTGTTGCAAAATAAGGAAAGGGAAGGGAAGAGGAAGGGAAGAGGAAGGGAGGGGAAGGGAGGGAAAGGGAGGGAAGGAGAGGGGATGGGAAGGGAGGGGAGGGGAGCAGAAAATATTTCACTGACTTTACAAGGGAGAAACTGAGCCAGGGTACCAGGTTTAAGTGAAGAGTCTGCCCCATCAGGAAACCCAAGCTGCAGCTAAGGAGCCCTGCAAGGACTGTGGACGATTTTAGGCCTATTCCTTAAGCTTCTGAAATCAGAGCAAGCAGAAAAACCACAGCCTACAATGAAGTCTCATGTCAGAAGATGGAAGTTGGATGCAGCCCTAGATAGGTGTGGGAGAAGGAGAAAGGCACCTTTTTCTCAGACAAAGCAGCAAAAGGAAATGAGAGTGGTGTTGGTAGAGAGACTCCCAACCCTAATAGCTGCAAGTAAAGTCATCATCTGATGAGCTCTAGCGCTTTCAGACCCTCTTTCTACCTCTCTGGGCCTTCCAGTTTTCAGTTCCTAGATGATGACCAAAACCACTCCGGGGCTGAAAGAAGAAAAATGAGGAAGACACAGTCTGCCCTTTCAGACTGAAGCAAGAGTACTACCTCTGCTTGGCTCATTCATGCAATGCTCGTTCATTCAACAAGCATTCTTTCTGCTGCGGCATGAACTCAGCAGGGAACGACACAAAAGCAGGTCAGTGTGGCCTTGCCTACCTTCTACCCGAGAAGGTGGGAACTACGGGGCACAAGTCTGTATTAACCAGCTTGGGCCTCTAATGCTAGAAAATACAGTTTCTGATTGTTATAAAATAAAAACATTAGTAAAGCACTTTGCCCAGGTATAAACAGTTGCAAATTCATGCAATCCAAGTTATTTCTACTGTTCAAAGAGGAAAAAAAGAAAAAAAAAAAAGATAGCAATAAGTTCCTCATTTTTCCAATTCCGTTTCTTATATTGATTCTTCTCATCAAAAAGCTACAGTGCTTCTGATAAAATTCAACTCTTCAACTAATATAACTGATCCTTTCCAAACTATTTCAGCCCACACGTTACTTCTCATGGCACTGTGAACATGCTATATAATTAAATAAAATGCTAATTTAAAAACGAAGCAATTGATAGTTAAAGAGAATAGTTAAGATAGAGAAGAGTACAGTTCCTTACTGGTTCAGTCTGGGTAGCATGGTCCAAAGCATATTAGATTAGTGCTAGAAGTCATGTGGTCAACCATGGTCAATCCCTGGTCCAGTCGACCTGGGAGAAAGGGGTGCACACCCTACACCCTGAGAAGCTGGAGGGATGGGAGAAGGGGATCATGGCATGACCAGTCCTTGTCAATGGTCCTCTCTCTGTCTGTGTATCTTTCTCAAATACATATGGGCTCTCTGCCACGAATAAAAAAGTTCCTTACTTTCAGTTCTCTCTTCTAAGTCTTTAATCACGGGAAATCTGTTCCACACTCATAAATAAGTCCTATTTCCTATTACAAGTTCAATATTTGAAATATAACAATTCAAGACAATAGAAGTTCTAGTAGAGTAAATCAAGGTTTCCTGTTAAACAGACAAATTCTGAATTTTTAAAATAAGAGAGTAAGATCTTAAACATATATACAGTACATAGCAGTTGTGAAGATAAAATTTAGCTCTTTTTAAAATAAAATGTCACTGAATTTATCAACTAAATCATACTTACCAAAGCATTAATATCCAACATAGAATGACATTCCTTAAATTTTGAAATTTCTTGTTCCAGTGTATCTAATAATACAACTTGGTTCTGTCTGAAACAAAGCACACAATCAAAGTAAACTTTATATATTATACATGCTGGTTCATTAAAAAGAATCACATTCATCTTGGTTAAATGCTAAAAGTTAGAAATGAAGTTGGAGGGACCAGCAGATGACATAATGGTTATGTTGCTGGACTCCCACATAATTGACCGTGGTTCGAGTCCTGGATTCAGCAGCTTAAAACTCACACCATACGGGACCAGCAGTTAGCATAGTGGCTATGTCGCTGGACTCCCATGTAGCTGACTGCGGTTTGAGTCCCAGACCTGGTTGCTTAAACTCATGCCAGGCACGTATGCATGCGTGCCCAAGATCCCGAGAGGAGAATGGAGGAGAAGGGATTGCGGCGTGACCATCCACCCAGGGGGTGATTTCTTGCCTTCTATCTGTCTGTCTCTCTCTGTCTTTCTGGCGAGCACAGGCACCCTATAACAAAAATCTCTTAAAAAAAAAAAAAGAAAAAACCCCACACCAGGCATGTGTACATGTGTCCCAAGATCCCAAGAGGAGAAGGGATTGTGGTGTGGCCAACACCCCCCCGCGGGGGGGGGGTGATTTCTCACTTTCTGTCTGTCTCTCTGTCTCTCTGGCAAGTGCACACAACCTATAGCAAAAATTTCTCTTAAAAAAAAAAAAAACAGAAATGAAGTTGGAAATGTAGTGACTCTAGCATAATTTTTTCAAAATAGTGTTCCAAAGTCACATTCTTATAACTAAATGTGTCTTTTATTCTTGCCTCAAGTTGAGACTCTAATAACTAAAATAATAAAACATTTAGAAGTATTTTGTTACTTTTTTTTAAGCAACTACCTTTATCATCACAAAAAAGTTTTTTATAATATCCTCCCCAAAGCAACTCAATGTTTTATGTATCTTAAAACTACAACACGGAGACCAGTAGAGGGTATAATGGTTGCATCACTGGACTCCCACATAGTCAACCCCGGTTCAAATCTTAGACCCGTGGCTTAAAAACTCACACTGTGATCTTGAAAATCCAGTTTATTTCTCTAGACCTAAATCTTATTTATAGAACAAGATGGACAAGGAGCCAGCAGGTGGTGTGGTGATTAAGGAGTTGGACTGCCACATGGCCAACCACAGTTTGCGTCTCTGACCCAGCAGAGAAACTCATGCAGGCACATGTGCATGCATGCCAAAATTCTGAGAAGAGTATGGAGGAAAAAGGGTTGCAGTGTGGCCAGCCCCCAGTGGGGTGTGATTTTCATTTTTCCCCTCTCTGCCTCTCTGTGGCGAGCATACATGCCCTATGGAAAAAAAAAAAAAAAAAAAAAAAAAAAAAAAAGAAAAAAGAAAACTATTAGACCAGATAACTTTGAATGTTCCTCATTAAAAGTGAATCAGAACCTATTAATGAAAAGAATCCAACTTCCCTGATATTCCTCTTCAGATCAATGTTACATTCCAGAAATAAGTAATACTGAGGGGTTACTTAATTGAACATTTTAAAGAACACAAGAGACAAGGAAAATATGATGTAGTTGCTGGCAGAACTGTACTAAATAGAAAAGAATGATGAAAAACAAATAGCAATGAAGAGACTGAAGGGCAATGACATCTCTAGCTGGCACAGAGTTTGGTAGACCCCACAGGCTGAAAGTCTGGGCCTTCAGCTCAGTGTAGAGGCCAGAGAGAGTGAAATAAGGAATGGATCCCAGGCAAACCCAGCAAGTAGGCCTCCGTGATAAGCAGGGCAGCAAAAATCAGCTGTTACACTGGAAAACAGCAGCGGAGAAACTGACAAAGCCAAAGCTGGCTCCCGAAAAGATGGATAAAACTGATAAATCGCTAGCCAAGATCAACCAGGGAAAAAAGAGAAAAATCAAAATTACTAAAATCATTCATGAAAAAGCATGTCCTCACCAATGATGCCATGACATCAGAATGATAACAAAGGAATACTTTCGACAACTCTATGCCCATAAATTTGGTAACTTGGATGGACGAGCTAATTCCTTGAGAGACATAAACTGCCAAAACCCATACAATGAAGAACAGGAACTCTAAGTGGGAATTTATTTACCAGAAAAAGGGAATCTATAGGTAATAGCCTTCTAATAAAAGAAAGCACCAGAACCAGATGGCTTCACTGATGATATCTACCACACACATAAGGAAGAAATGCTAATTCTCTACAATCTCTTCCAGAAAGCAGTTGCAAAGGGAGCACTTTGTAATTTATTCTATGAGTTTCTATTTCCCTAAAACCAGAACCAAATAAAGACATTACAAGAAAGAAAACTCATATATCTAGTATCTCTCATGAACACAAATGTAAAAATTCTCAAGAAATATTAACAAATCAAATCCAACGATATATAAGAATTATATACCACAACCACACTAATACCATGTCGTCTTGATTTCTGTAGTTTTAGTGAATCTGGAGATAAGGTATTGTGAGTCTTTCGTCTTTGTTCTTCAATACTGTGTTTACTATCCTATATCTTTGCCTCTCCATATGAATTTTAGAATCAGTTTGTTGACATCTACACAATAACTTACTGGGATTTTGGCTGGGATTCTGACTCTCTAGATTAAGTTGAAAAGAATTTACATCTTAAAAAATACCAAGGTGGAGTCAGTAGGTGGCATAGTGGTTAAGGCAGTGGATTTCCACATGGCCAACTGCAGTTCAAGTCTCAGAACTGGTAGCATGGACATCGTGCCAGGTGCATGTGCATGCATACCCAAAATCGTAGGAGGAGAATAGAGAAGAGACTGCAATGTGGCCATCCCCCTGGGGGGTGAGTTCTCACATTCCCTCTCTCTAGCAAGCATACAAACCTTATCACAAAAACCTTAAAATAATGATAATTATGAATACCAAGTCTTCTAATCCATGTACTTCAAATATCCCTCCATTATTTAGATCTTCTTAGCTTTTTTTCTTAGAGTTTTATAGGTTTGCATATAAATCCCATATATATTTTACTATTTAAGTGGTAAAATTTCGTGGAGGTGGTATTGCCAAGAGAAAACATAAATTGATCAATGGAACAGAATGGAAAGTCCTTGAATGAATCATGACTTTCCCCACAACTCAATATACAGCCAGCTGCTCTCTGACAAAGGAGCAAAGGCAATGCAGTAGAGAAAGGACAGTCTTCTCAACAAACAGTGCTGGAGCAGTAAGATGTCCATTGTCGGAGTCTGCCGACAAGCTTAGCTCAACCTAAGAGGGAATAAGAGGAAAGAGAGGAAACAAGAGGAAACAGAGGCAGAGTAGCGGTGGACACAGGCAGCCTAAGCCTGCTGAGCCTGTGCGGCACAGACAAGCTGAGCACCTTTATTTATGGATCAAACCAACACTACATACGTGTATTTCCTGACATTCCACAGACATAGTTGATATTTTACAGAGACAGAAAGCAAGTGATATTGATCTTCTCATCCTTGAGGGTTTCGATATGCTAGTGCCATGTGTATCTCTTGGTTACAGCATATGCCAAGAAATTTCCCATAATTACTTATCTAGTGCAGCAAAGCCTATCTGTAGATGTGGGGAGCACATCCTTTTGTATACATCAGAAAGGGTGATGATTAATCTACAGAGATTACATCAAGCAGAGCAGGGGTTAGTGGGGCCAGGATGTTGCCCGAGCTCTACAGGTGTCCCCCCAGAGCAGCCCCCGTAAATTCCACTGAACGCTCTGCCTGCAGGAAGGGTCAAGGAAAGGACAAGCCGCAAGGCTTCTGCTATCTCCTTAAGGAGACGTGACGTCTCCTCAGAGCATGTCCCCACATCCACGAAGCTTTTCTCAAAACATGCTCCTGCATTCCGTGTGCAAACAAGAACCTAGAGAAAGATTGTATACCCTTCACAAAAATTAACTCAAAATGGATCATAGATGTAAATGTAAATGTAAAACTCTAAAACTTCTAGAAGAAACACATGAGAAAATCTAGGTGAGAAAATATTTGCAAAACACAAAGGACTTGCAGTAAAACTATACAAAGAGCTTTTAAAACACAATAATAAGAGGAGGCCAGACAGTGGCATAGCAGTAAAACACAATGCTTTGCAACACTGATCCACAAGGAAGGTTCCAGGTTCACGTCCAGAGACCTCCCTGAACACATGTGCATCTGTGTACCCATCTCTAGGCCTGGCTGAGGCTGCAAGTGGATTGCAGAGTTAAGACCCTGTCAGAAGTACTATCTCGTTTTCTCTAACTTTCTCACTCATGGAAGTAACAAATAAACTTTTAAAAAGATATCAACAAGAAAACAATTCGATTTTTATGGGGGTAAAAGATCTGAATAGACACCTATAGTGTAATAATGCATTTGTCTCAGGTTCCTGGCACAGAGTTTCTAGAATCCTTAGAATTTCTGAAGTTACAGGAGTGTCTCTTTACCCATGAGCTCCTTGTATCACACCTGAGTCAGGCTAATGAGGTGACAAGTGGTGGATCCTGAGCTTCACCATGGGGGCTGCTCTTGCCAAAACCAACCATGTGATTAATGAGCTGGAGCTTTGAACTATGAGACATCAGCCAACCTCCAAGTAGGAGAGGGGAACTAGAGGTAGAGTTCAATTACACTGCCAGTGATTCAATCAACTGTGCCTACATCATGATATTCCTATTAAAAAAACTCTGTACCCCAAAGATCAGTAGCACCTCAAGGCTGATGAACACACTGATGTGCCCAGAGGGTGATATACCCTGATTTCCCTGGGAGGGAACACAGGAGCTCTGTGTTCACGACCCTCCCTGACCTTGCCCTATGTGTCTCTTCATTTGGTTAGTCCTGCTCTTTATTCTTTATAATAAAACTAACGTTGTAAAGGGCAATGCTTTTCTGATCTGTAGGTCTGGTCACTCTAGAAAATGATTCCAGAGAATATTACCTACAAGATAGTGAAGCAAAAAAGATGACCAAACGCCTGTTGCTTTAAAGCTTTGTGTAACCTATGCCAAATATGCTGAAAGTGATTACAAAATCCTGATGAAGTCTTCATCTCCCAGAGACCTTTTCCTCATAGCACAGTGGCTAAGGGAGCCAGATCCCTCACAGCTGACAGCAATCTGAGTTCTAGCCCCAGAAGCTTGAAAAACATGCTGGCAGGTATGCATGCAAGGCCCCAAATCCCGACAGGATGGTGAATCGAAGGAAAATGGACCACAGTGTGACCACACTCCACTAGGGATGCTTCCTCTATCACACGTGTGAATACATACACCCTCTGGCAATACTAAAATAAAATACTATTTATAACCTTTCTTAAATATAAAGCTAAATCTTATTCTTGGTCTTCTTTTCCCATTCTTATCTACTAAATAAACTTCTTTTCTACTACCACCTTTCTCCCATTACCTCTGTAGGCCTTCCGTTTCTATCACAGTGAAGTGGCTTTCTGAAGGTCTCATAGCAGAGCCAGGACTAGAACTCTCAATCCAGTACTCCTTCCTACATCTTACTAATAGTGAAATTTATGGAGAAATGGGGGAAAGGGGCAGCTACTAGGAAACATCTCCCTTGTTCCTTTCTCTCAAATCTGCTGACCTTTCCTTAACATTCAAGAAATATAAAAACAACTAATTTATCATATTCCATAGTTAATTTTATCACTAACTGTTAACTTTCTCAAGCTCTTTAACCTCTTCGATAAAAGGTGGTGTGAGGGTTAACTGAGACATAGTAACTAAAGAACTGAACACATGGTACACAAAGTAAGAACCAGTAGCTGATTTTATCACCATCAGCAGTATATCTGGATGCCTAGAAAGATAAGCGGGGTTACTCGAAACACTGTCATTTAGCCAATGTCTTCATCAACTAAACCCTGATTTCCAGATTCCTGTAAATAAACTGTCATGTAAATATGTTTTGATTGCAGTTTCTTAACTTTCTTCAGTCTACCATCTTATCTAAATCCCCCCAGAAAATCTTTACAACATTTTTTTCTTGCCACAAAGATTGACTGGCATCAAAATACAAGGCATACCATGCACGTGGAAACAGTCCAAAGAATATCCACCAAGAGGCGAATGAGCGAACAAAATGGCCACATTTATACAGGGGAGTTCTACTCAGCAGAATAAAGGAGTGAACTACTGGCCCCTTCAACAACACGAAGGATAGCAGGCAGATGTGAAAGGCTCGTAAAAAAAATCTCACTTGGACTACAGAAAACTGAGAATGTCCCCAATTTCCTAACTTTAGTATTACACTACCTGTAGTAAACAAGGTATCACTTTCGTACTCACTTAGCACCTTGAAGCCAAGAATTATAACGTTACTTACTAATGAGTTTTAAATGGGCAAAGTTGTTGACTGTAGCTCTCCCTCTGCCCTAACAAAGGCTTCTGAAATAAGTTTTCAAAGAGTAGTTTTAGAACGACAGCAGTTTGTGGCGAGTTACTACAGAAAGAAATAAGCCCAGCTGGACAAGCCAGACAGGTTCTGACCCAGGAGAAAGCAGAGTTAGACCTGTTGTCTCAGCGTGGGGGCCAACAAAGTCAGAGTGCATGTTTTTGTACACTGATCCCACTCTATAGGTTCCATTCTACCTTGCCCTGTCTCTCAGTGAATCTTCCAACTCTTTATTTACCTAGCAGAGTTATCTACTGAAGATTAACCAGGTCATCTAAAAAAAGATAACTGAAGGATCTCTGACAACTCATTTAGATGATGTATTTCTTTTTTCTTCCTTTTTAAATTTTTTTTAAATTTGACAGAGGATGAGAGAGAAGAGAGACAGTGAGAAAGCAACCCCCATAAGGGATGGTCACACTGCAATTCCTTCTCTTCTTAAATCTCCTTTTCTGGTTTTGGGCACATACACACACCTGGTGTGTTCTTCAAGACACCAGGTTCAGACAAGCTGTGCAGCTGGCCATGTGCAATCCAGCCACCATTACCACACTACCTACTCTTCTTCTTTACTCCCATTCGCTATCACTGAAATAGAAATGCTGATTATTATCAAATGTTACAAAATGTTATACTTTAATACAGAATAAAATTGCATTCATACAGTAAACCATAAGTATGCAAGAGAGGACATGAGAACATGGTGCATACAGGTTTTCTGTTCGCTTACGTGAGCTCCTGGAGGGCTTGTTTTGACCTCTGCAGATCTGGCAAGTAGTGAGAAAGCAATCCTTCTGCCAGCTGCTCCACAGCTTTATCTTCTACAGTCAAGTCCTCTATTAACCCTTCATCTGGAGAAGTGTCACTTAAGCCTGTCCCCAAACAAAAAATAAAACTTAGGAAGTTTTTAAATTGGCGCAGTTACTAAAGAAGGTTGGGTGAGGGCAGGTAGGAAGGGAGGAGGCGGCCCACAGTGGGGATGACAACATATATCCACTCCCAAATACAGGTGTCCTTTTTTCTTTTTAAATTTTTATCTCTGAGAATTCTCTTTAAAAATTGGTTATAGGGACCAGCAACTAGCGTAATGACTATGTCGCTGGACTTCCATGTAGTCAAGCGCAGTTCGAGTCCAGGACTCGGTGGCTTAAAACTCACGCTGGGTGCGTGTGCATGTGTGCCCATGGTCCCCAGAAGAGAATGGAGGAGAAGGGACTGCGGCATGGCCATCTCCCCTGGGGGGTAATTTCTCGCTTTCTGTCTCTCTGTCTCTCTCTGTCTGTCTGGCGAGCACACATGCCCTATAGCAAAACCTCTTTCAAAAAAAAAAGGGGGGGGGGTTATAAGGGACCAGCAGTTGGCGTAATGGTTATAAAAATTACATAAATAATTCTTTTTTTAAAAAAAAAGTGAAGAATTTCTGCCCTCTTCAGATTCTGCACTTTAGGGGCCAACATTCGGCCTGTGCATGCATGACCAAGATCCCAAGAGGAGAATGGAGGAGAAGGGATTGTGGTATGGCTACTCCCTAGGGAGTGATTTCTCACTTTTTCTCAGTGCCCCTCTCTCTCTCTCTCTCTCTCTCTCTCTCTAACGCACATGCTCTAGGGCAAAAAAATCTTTTTTTTTTTTTTAAGGTTTTTACCATAGGGGGTGTGCACTTGCCAGATAGAAAGAAACAGAGACATAGTGAGAGGGAAGGTGAGAAATCACCCCTCAGAGTGATGGCCACTTCAGCATCCCTTCTGCTCTATTCTTCTCTCAGGATTTTGGGCACAAACACATATGCACCAGAGTGAAATTCAAACCACAGGGTCTGGGACTCAAACCACACTCAGTCATGCAGGAGTCCAGTACTTTAATCAGCAAGTCACCTGCTGGCTACCCTTGCAAAACATTTTTTAGAGAGAGAGATTTTTGCCACGGGGCACTTGCACTTGCCAGAGAGAAAGAAAGTGAGAAATCAACCCCAAGGGGGGATGGCCATGCATAAATCCCTCCTCCTCCATACTCCTCTCAGGATTTGGGGCACACACGCATACAAGCATGGTGTGAGTTTTAAGCCACTGGGCTCAGGACTCAAACCACGGTCAACTACATGAGAGTCCAGTGATATAACTATTATACCATCTGCTGGTTCCTGCAAAACATCTTAAAAAGAAAGAAGATTCCTCACTTTAATTTACCATAAGAAATTGTGTATAATAATTGTCTTCTGTGTAAATCTCAACCTGATGCCAGGAACAATGCCTCATCCATATCCTCTAATAACAGAGTAAGCACAGTACCAGGCATCCAAAAATGTCTAAGACATACTCATAATCACTCTTCCCACCAAGAACAGTACAAAAGAATTTCTAAGTAGGACTCAATCAATGCTTTATAAAATTTTAGAATCCGTGGTGTAGAATGAGGGGGGGGGAAGTGAAATGGTCCTTACTAAAATTGTACTCTTAAAAGCATTTTATGACATAAAACTCAGAAACAGTCTTGTAATAATCAGTGACATCAGCTTAGATCACAATATAGAATACATTTATCACAACACATTGCTTATAGCATTTTTCTAGGTAGTTTCTATCACAGATTTAAATTTTGGCAAGATTAAGGAAAACAACATGTTGTCATATTCAAAATAAGCTTCCAGAAAATCAAAATAAAATCGTATGATTTTTATTTTAACCCCAAGAAACAAATTTATGAGTTCTCAAATTTGCTAGGCAACATTCAAATAGGCAAGAGCAAACTAGAAACTGAAGCACTCAGGAATAAAATTAAAATATAATGGAAGCAGATAGCTTAGCAGTTATACGGCTGGCTATAGTTCAAATCCCAGTCCCGGTGGCTTGAAACTCAGGTGCACTGCTCAGGGATACTGTGCTCCCAGTGTGTCATCAGATGGCAAATGAATAAACCAGAGCTGACTATTAAAGCCATTGCTTAAGTCTTGATTACAGTAAAAGTGCAAACAGCAACTTTGAGTAAACACAGAAAACATAAGTACTACAGATAAACAGTTAAGAACACCCAGATGAGAACATTTCAACTTTAAGGAAAAATTTTAATATTTCACTTTCCTTTCAATTATGAATAAATTGTAACTCACAAGCCTCCCTCCCCTTCCACAATCTTCTGGTTAATTATTGGAGGAGTCTCAGTTACTCATGTTTTTATATATGTTTAGTTACTAGGTTCTAGGTACTTTCCTGTGTGAAATTAAAGAAGAAAGGGTCCTTAACTCTAACTGTACAAGAAACATTGCTGCATTGTCTATACATTATACTAGGACTCAAAGTTACATCAATAAATAAGGCAAGTCCCCTTCCCTGGAAGGGCATAATACGGGGGAAATCACAGAAGAGAAGTTGCTATTAGAGAAACAGAAACTATTACAGGAATTCAGGGGAGAGAAAGATCATTTCATCCAGGAAATCAGGGAACTATTCATAAAGGAAGTGTGAGAGTTTGCGCTGAAGCTTGAGGAATGGAGAGTGTCTTTATTTCCTTTTGTAAATGTTACTTATTGAACAAACTTAAAACACTCCTTCTCATCTCCTAACTTTAGAGGAAATCACTCTGTGGTTCTGACATAGCTTTCCAAAGTGTCTTTGCATACCTATACATACATTCCTTTTTTATTTATTTATTTTAGTTTGCTAGGTAGGACACATGACTCGCAAGAGAGAAAAGAAAAGTGAGACATCGCCAACCTCTGTGGGGGAAGGGGATGGCCATAACGCAATCACCTCTCCTCCATCCTCCTCTTGGGATTTTGGGCTGCTCATACAAGCGCCTAGCGTTTTTCTCAAGCCACAGGATCTGGGACTCAAACTGCAGTTGACCTTGTGGGAGCCAGCCATTTTAATCACCATGCCACTGGTGGCCCCATATATATGCTTTTTATCATAAATGAATTATTGCTCATACTGTTTTATAACTTTTCTCTTAAATATACCTCTTAGATATGATTCCATATCAATATATATAGATTTAGCACATTATTTTTTTGGAAAGGTTTTTGCCATTGGGCACATGCACTCGCCAGAAAGAGAGAGAGAGAGAGAGAAAGACAGAAAGCGAGAAATCATCGCCCAGGGGGATGGCCACACTGCAATCCCTTCTCCTCTATTCTCCTCTCGGGATCTTGGGCATGCACACACACATGCCCGGCGTGAGTTTAAGCCACCGGGTCCGGGAGGCGAACCGCGGTCAACCATGTGGGAGCCCAGCGACATAGCCATTACGCCAACTGCTGGTCCCAATTTTAGCACATTATTTTTTTGAGAAGTTTTTCCACTATAGAGCACATGCTCTCACCAGAACAACAGAGAGATAGAAAGTGAAAAATCACCACCCCCGGGGGGGATGGCCACACTGCAATCCCTTCTCCTCCATTCTCCTCTCAGGATCTTGGGCATGCATGCACCCGCGTCCAGCATGAGTTAAAGCCACCAGGTCGGGGCTCAAACTGCTATAGACTACATGGGAGTCCAACGATATAGCCATTACGCCAACTGCTGGTCCCCAGCACATTATTTTTTATACAACAGATTCTATCAGTTTGTTTAACCAGTTCCCTATGAATGAGTTTAGATTTTCACTTTTTGCTATTTAAAACAATACTGCAATGAGCTTCCTAGCTAATGTCTGTATATTTGTGACACAATTTCCATAAAATAAATTATTAAATTATTAGACATAGACTGTTGGATCAACAGTTTCTGCATTTTTTTTTTAAACACACAATGCAAAACTGCTCTAACAGATGGTACCATTTTACACTCCCACCAATAATCTATGAGGACTATTTCCAAATGGGTAAGAATTCTATGACGAAGGTAGAAGGAATGCAGTGTGGGTAAAGGAGGCAGTATGAGGAAAGGTGGCAACAGAGGATTGTTCTGGAAAGAGGCACTTTTTCTGCATATGTGCGACATACGCAGCCCAGCAATAATGAACTGTGTAAGACCATGTGGTCAGCCTATGAGAGCTCTTGAGTGCCAAGTTAATGGGCTTGGGCCTTTGTTTAGCAAGTAGTGATGGGCCATTTAAGGTTACTAAGCACAGGTAGGACATGCTAGAGTCTTATCTTGAGACAGTGAGTGATATTCCAGCAGTGGGACAGACAGGTCAGGAGTAGTAAGAGACTGGAGACAAACCAGCATTACAACTGTTTGAAGGGTGACACTACAAAGAGGAGATGGAAGCTGTACAACAGAATCTCCTAGATGAAAAAGAGAAGGCAAAGAGGAGCGTCAAGAGCAACTTCAAGGTTTCAAATGAGAGTACTCGACACTATTAAATGGGTCGAATTCTCCTTTTATGTACGTGCTATATGTGAGATTAGTACAAAACAACCATACCAAGGTACCAACAAGCAGAGGAGCAGGCAAGAGTTAGGAGAGGGGCTCAGACTGTAAATATATACATACAGGAAAGTCACATTTATAGCTGTGACTTACAAAGGTGGGAAAAGGAGATCACCAAGGAAAAGCATGATCAGGAAAGTGCTGAGAACACTATTTAGGAGTAACCTTTGTATTACTGGAACAGGGTAGCAAAGAAAAGACAGATCCAAAGCCCTGCAGTCTTTCTCATCTAAGGTTCCTCACCTGAACCACATGTGAAAATGCTTTGAGTGACTATTTTTCTCAATTCCCCCAAGGATAGTACATAAATAGCACCATGCATAGCAAGTTAATTCATTCCACTCAATGGATTTCTTAGGGCACTAGGGTTTAAATCTCACCAAGGACTTGGAACTTCAAGCCTGCTAGAAGAATAGGAAAGTAATGTCACCAAAGATTTTGTGAGTTGAGTGGTCAATAATATTGCCATTGAGGAAGAACATTTAAACTGTAAGATATTTTTAAATTTATTTTTAAAATAATTATTTGATTTTATTATCATTATTTTTTCATTTGCTACAGGGCACGTTCACTCCCTAGAGACAGAGAGTAAGCAAGCTACCAGGTCCAGATTCGAACTACAGTCAGTCATGTGGGAGTCCAGCGGCCCAAACCACCATGCCACCTGCCAGCCCCAAGATATTTTTAAATTTCACTAGGCTCCAAAGGAATGTGGTCATGAGACTTGAGTTATGCTTGCTCTAAACCCACTGGCTTCTTTAAACAATAGAGGGGAGCTCCCCAGCAGCTAAGTGACCAGATCTAAGCTATAAATAAACCAATATACATGATCAAGACATCACAAGAAAATACCGGTCAGGAAATGTCAACTCTGAAGAAATCTTTAGCTAATGAAAGGTGCATGTTGAAAATACCAGCCAATGAAAACTCTTGTAAATCAACTTTGCGACCCTCACCTCCTCATTCCTTTTCTCTTGCCTCCCTTTCCCATCAAAGCTGTGCCAGACCCTCCATTCCTGGGAATACTGCCTATAGTCTTACGGATTCCCGGGAAGCTGTTCTCAAGTCTGTGTTTGAATAAAAAATTTATTGCTTGTTTGACAAGTTTGGGTCGGACCCTTTTCGTTTCAGGTTGACACCACCACGTCTCTCAATTACAAACCGGTCATCTTTCCGACAAAACATCCCCATCACTACCACATGACAATAGCCAAGGGTTGCCGGAGTCCAACACCAATTCACAATGACTCCCCCATCAACCGCCTTCCCAACCCGCCCACTCCGTTAAGGCTAAGGACCCTCAGGGTTCCCCGCAGCTGCGCGGAGCCGCTTACTCCCTCGCGGAGGGTCTGCAGTCGCACGGCCACGGCCCCGACCCCGGCCCCGGCCCCGGCCCCCCGCCCTGGGCCGTCCGTCCCTCCCGACAGCACGTACTCGGCGTTGGCTCCCCGGCCTCCCGGCCGGGCGGGGGAAAAAGCAGGACCCCGTCAGGAGACGGCGGCCCTGGGACACTCATGTCCCTCCTGCTGGGACAGGGAAGAGGCAAGCTCAAGGACCTCCAAATGCGTGAGGAAAGCACCCAACGTCTCCGGCGCCCAGCCGGACCGAAGCGGCAGTCGCACCCGGAAGTGACGAAAGCGGAAAAGGGTGGGCTCGGGCGGTGCGGGGGTCTCGCGCTGACGTCTCACGGGCGGGGGAGTCAGCAAGGCTGGCAACCCGACTCTGTCACTCGGTTGTAGGTGACCGGTTTGGACTGCTCCGGTGGGTCGCGAAGGCGGGGGAGCGTTGTCTTTGTTGGACGCAGGCAAGCTGTCAGGCTCTGTTCACCGAGGTTTGGGGGCAATGGGACTGCAGCCCCAGCACGCCACAGCTTTTCCATGTTGTGTGCACGTAAAGGAAAAATCCTATGGATAGGAGGACTGCGGGCTTTCCCTGCGATTTGCACAATTAAAAAAAAAAAAAAAAAAAAGAGGGTCAAGCTCTCTGTGAGCTTCAGTCTTGTTGTTTCAGGGTTTGCCACGATTCCAGTCTCCCCTTGTTAATTGTAGATGAATGACTGAAGGCCATGTTGCACCATCTCCTAAACAGAGTCTTACTGGAAACTGCACTTGCTGGGATCTTATGAAGTGATGTCATCAATTTTGATGGAAAACACTTAGAAATAAGCAGCCTCAGACCAAATAAAACGATTCTCTGTCTTAGACCGAGGGATCTTGCCTATAGTGGTGGCCTCCCCAAGTTTTTTTGTTTTGTTTTGTTTTTTTCTGTGCTGCAGCCAAAGCTGTCTTTAAAAAAAAAAAAAATGAGAATTTATGTCAAGCCTCAGAAATCTGCACCAGCCACCCATTGCCCTTACCAATGTATTCATACCTCTTCCTCCTCTTCCAGCCGCTTCTTTTCCTCTCAAGATTAGCCCTTATTATCTGTGATAGGCAGGATAAGGGTTCCTTAAAGATACTAGAGCCTAAATAGCTGTAACTTACAAACATATTAGGTTGCAGAAGGAATTAAAGTTGCTAGTTACCTTACTTTAAAGCAGATTATCCCAGATTATTGAAGAGAGCCCAATATAATCAAAAGGGTCTTTAAAACTGGAAGAGGGAGGTAAAGAGGGATATCTGACTACAAAGAATGATTAGAGAGCAGTATTATTGCTGGCTTTGAAGATAAGAAAAAAAGAGAACCTGCAGCCTGGATTGTGGTGACCTCCAGAAGCTGGAAAAGGTAAGGAAACCGATTCCTCCCTGCAGTCTCTCTAATGGAATTCAGCCCTGCTGACACCTTGATTTCATCCGAGAACTGTGTTGTACTTCTAACCTAGGGAACTGTAAGATAATGAATTTGTGTTCTCAGTTTGTGCAGTTGGTTACCACAGCAGTAGGGAAGTAATACACTACCTTTGAAACTTCTTTTATTCCATCCTAAAACTATGCCCTTTCATTGTCTGCAGAGCTCTTGCTCATGCTTCTGCCTGGAACGTTCTATTATTTTCAAAGTAGTATTCATCTTTCAAGGCTTGGCCTAAATAATACTTTGACTTTAAAATCTTTTACAATCTCTTCTTTCGTTTAGAAGTTACATAATAACCTTTTCTCAATTACAAAGCATCCTCCTATTTATTTAGTACTTAATCCATTCTTGTGTTATTTACCTTGTCTTCCTCTATTATATTGCAAACTTCACACAGAAACTACCATTCACAGAGAACTGTAATAGATTTTCTTCTTTCTTTTTTTTAACTAGGCAAAGAACTTTATTAACCTTTGTTTCAGACTTTATTCCCAGGCTCTTCAGCTTAATTAGGTGCAAAGAATGAACTGCGTATAAGCAAAAAAAAAAAACGGAAAAGAGTTGCAATGCCCAAGGGGCTTGGACTTAAATTAAATCTTAAGAGATCTAGATTTTATCATATCCATAGATGAAACAATTTTAAGATGCAGTTATAATATAAAATAGCACCTCCCAGTAACTTCATCAAGTTTTATCCCTTTCAGGAATTGACTCAATTGGGCCAGCAAATGGTGTGGTGGTTGAGGTGCTGGACTCCCATATGGCCAACCACGGTTCAAGTTCCAGACCTGGTGCTTGCTTTCTTACTTGCCCTCTGGGTCTGTGTGTGTGAGCACATGTCCCTATAGCACATTAAATAATAATAATAATAAATAAAGTTAAACAAATGATTCTTTAAAAATAAAAATGATTCACTATAAAAAAGAAGTTGACTCAATTCAGTTTGCCTCTTTCTTAGAAGCCTCATCAAAATTCTTCACAAAATCTGGAACTTCGTCATCATCATCCTCTCCAGTAGCAAGTGGTGCTTTTCCATCCACAGATTGTTTGGGCAGAGCTTCAGCCAGTCTTCTTAAACTAGTCATACTATCTGCACCAAGCTGGTTTAAGATGCTGGGTAGCATATATGTCAGCTGCTTTGTCTCATCATAGCCTGTAATGGTGAAAGTATTGACTGCCAGAGACCCCTGATATTTAGGGTTGTTAAAGTGGATCATTTGTTCCCTGGTTTGTAAATATATTCACCTCTTCAGTACCACCTCTTCTTTAAGGAGAACTGAAGTTTTTTACCATCTACTGTAGCCATTCTATGAACCACCTTATTTCTGTGAGCAGTTCCTTTCCCACTAATGTGCACTTGTGCCTGCAATTTGGCAAGTTCTTCGTGATTCATGATAGTGTCATCTTGTCAGAGCAGAAAAGGGCCCATGCAGGAGGCTACGGTTGGTGCTCAGGAGGTCTCAGACAGACCAGCTCAAAAACTGTAATAGATTTTCAATAAAGGTTTAGCAAATTTGGCAAATGAATGAAGTATCAATTCTCTAGTCCCCCAATTCCAAATATTAACATCTATAATCCCCAAAATTGGAATCACAAAATATAGCACTTGATTACTGCCTAGTAACGTTAGCTAATTGTTAGTATTATCTCCCAGCTAGATAGTAAGGTCCTTTAGAATAGACCCATGTCCTATGGGTCATCTGTAACTTCTCTCTTTTAGCATGGTATTAAGCATATTTCATTAATTTGAAAATACCAATATTTAAATTTTTTTTGAGAGATTTTTGTTATAGGGCACATGTGCTCGCTGGAGAGACAGCAAGAAATCACCCCCACCCCCACCCCCGGAGGATGGCCAACCACAATCCCTTCTCCCCCATTCTCCTCTCTGGATTTTTGGGCACACACACATGCACACCTGGCATAGTTTCAAGCTGTCAAGTATAGGACTAGAACCACAGTCGACCACAGAGGAGTTCAGTGCCTTAACCACTATGCCACCTGCTGTCCCTACCAGTATTTGAATTTAATGGAGAAATGAAACTGTTGCATCCTATTTTTATCATCTTCTATTTTATTTTAATGAAAATATGTTAGAAATTTGATGAATATTCTTTTTCAGCATTTAGATTTTACTTAATGTGACAAAAACTAATCAGCTAAATAGACAAGGGAGACTTCCTACCAGAGTCATCTTGTTCTTCTTTCTTCTTTTTCTTTTTTACCACCCTCCCACCCGTCCCAGATTTTAGCTCACGATTCAAGTGCTTGTTGAGTACCATTTCTGTTCCACTAAATAGCTATGCACCTAACATAACACAGCATGTAATACAGTTTTTTTAAAAAAGTTTTAAAATTTGATTGCAAGGAAGTAAACATCATTTGTTGAATACTATGTCTTTTAAAAGTCCCTTCATTTTCCCGTTCCCTTTTAGGTGTCAAAGTTATAATCCACCCCAAACATCTGAACACCTAAGACCAAACTAGGCACTCCAGGGGGTTAAAAAAAAAAAAGTAAAAATCCTGATTTTTACCCACCACAATTTATATTTATGCAGTGGAGAATTAGAGAGCATGACAGTGTTAGTGAGCATAAGGTATTAAAGTATGTGGAACAAACACAGAGAAATTGAAAAGACATACTGATGTGTTAATTACCACTAACTTGGTAGATTAGAACAACAAAAATTTACTACCTTATGGTTCTGAAGGTCAGAAGTCTGAAATCAGTTCTTGGTGCACTAAAATCGAGGTGTCAGGGCTGTGACTTCTGGAGGCTCCAGAGAGGAATCTGCTCCCCTAGGTTTGCCTTTTCCAATTTCTAGTGGCCATGGCTCCACACCACTCAGCCTTTTCTCCCCCACTTCCATCATCCTGTCTCCTCCTCTGCTACCCTATCCTCCTGGCTTTACCACACACAGGCCTTTGTGATTACATTTAGCCCACCTACATGATCCAGGAGACCCTTACCATCTCAAAGTCCTTTCATCACATTTGCAATGTCCCTTTTGTCATATGAGGTACCATTCAAGATTCCCTGGAACTGAATGTGGACGTTTTGGGGGGACTATTACTCAGCCTGACACATGTGCAGTTATGCAATGCACAATTGGGAAGTAACTACAGAAAAAAATTTAAATGACAGAGGCAATGGGATTGATCCCATATCTTGAAGGACATGTAAAGTGTAACCTGCTGGGAACCAGCAGTTAGCGTAATGGCTATGTCGCTGGACTCCCACGTAGTCGACCGCGGTTCGTGTCCTGGACCCGGTGGCTTAAAACTCAAGCCGGGCGCGTGTGCGTACGTGCCCAAGATCCCGAGAGGAGAATGGAGGAGAAGGGATTGCGGCGTGACCATCCCCCCTGGGGGGTGATTTCTCGCTTTCTGTCTCTATGTCTCTCTCTGTCTGTCTGGCGAGCGCACGCGCCCTACAGTGAAAATCTCTCCCCCCCCCCCAAAAAAAGTGTAACCTGCTGAGGAAAACATAAAATCTTCCAGGCAGGACATGGCACCATGTGTTGCAAACGTATACTTTAGACACAAGGCCTCAAGGTGCTGTCTTTTTGAGAAGACTACAGTAACAGATTAGATGGGTAATAGTCTGTTATACTAGAATAATTTAAGAAGTCAAAAGATATGACAAAATGTACGCATTTAGCTCTGAATCATTCTTGGATTGTCGGAAAAATCATGACACATTTTGGCACAGAAAAATATGTCATGACCTTTCTGACAACCCAAAAGTTCAAAGAAACAATATCCAGAAAGAGTTAACCACTGTATAATATTCACAGCAAAAAATAAGGTCACTGAATTTCAAGGACTTCCAAAAGAGGAAGAGCAGGTATAATGCAATAAGTACATCAGAACTTTGACCCACCTTTCAGTTCTGCTGAAGGGTCTTTAAATTTTCCTGTGCCCTTTAGTTTTCTAACTTGAAGAGAGAAGGTAGGTAGCAAAAAGAAAAAGGAAAGAAACATTAATCCATGAATATTTTCTATGCCTTTTATGGATCAGATGTCCTATACTTAGAATGAGCTAAGATTTGAAAACATTCTACTTTCGGTTTGACCTACTTCTCTCAAAGACATTCATTTCCACCCTCCTCTTTATCTTTCTCTTCACCCTTTTCCAAAAACAGAAGAAAGAATGTTGGTGACGGGAACAAGACATTTGAGTTAGAAAGATGTGAAGACCAGGGCTACAGAGAAAAGGGATGGGAAAGAGGAAGACACAGGAAATGAGGCTACAGCCCATATCCTTCTAGTGGATTAAAATGTTAAAAATAGGGACCAGCAGACGGTGTAATGGTTGTCGCTGGAGTCTCATATGGTCGAACATGGTTCGAGTTCTGGACCTCGTAGCTTGAAACTCATGCTGGGCACGTATGCGTGCATCCCTGTGTATTCCCAGGGTCTCAAGAGGAGACGGGAGGAAGAGGGGATTGTGGCAATTGCCATCCCCCTTGAGGGGTGATTTCTTGCTTTCTGTCTCTCTACCAAGTTCATGTACCCTATAACAAAAATTTCACTCTAAAAGTGTTAAAAATATGAATCCATTCATATAGGGTGATGCTCTCACAAAATTGAAGGAAGGGAATTGAAGGAAGGGAACCGTGGGCAGAAAACCAAGGGGGTTGGGGGTACTAAAGAAAAACAGCGTACCGTTCTGTCTATGGTTAATCACTCTGAAAAAATAATATTTGTCAAGTAATTTTAACCACTTTTATATTTACACGAGACATACTCTTTCACATTAGCAAAGTGCTGAAATACCTCCACCCACTGCACCTCTGCTGTACTTTCCACATTCCTTCTTTGCATTATGTAATAGGTATATTTTTGCATAGGTTAGTTCAACACCTCCTCCGAACATTGCCTCCAGAAAGTTTTGTAAAACATATGCACAAGTCAACCGCATATGTAATAGCTTTTGAAAATTTTAGACAATGAATGCAATTACTAGAAACATTTTACATATGAAAATATAAGCCAAGTTGTGTTCAAATGTCTACTTCCAAATAAACACTAAAGCATTCTTTTAAAATGAGAGATTGAGATTCAACTACTCTATCGCTTTTATTTGTGTTATTCAGGGTCACTCGAGGTACCATGTCAGATGCTGTATTGGATAGGGCAGGCTAGGTTATGCTCCAGTAACAACCCTCCCCTCAGAGCTTGCCACACTCCCACACGTGTCCATTTTCATGAAGAGCTCTGCTTCACCAAGCCTTTGCTCAGAGCCACAAGGCCTTCACTAGAGACCCTATTAGGGATTTCAGTCTCTCTGTCTTTCTCTCAAAAGAAAGTGTAGGAGAAACTGTGTAATTTATAGTTAGAGGCCCCTTTCTGAATTATATAGCTGTGGAATAATGGCAAATGGTTTGATGTCAAAAGATCTATTTCAAGGGACCAGCAGTTAGCGTAATGGCTATGTCGCTGGACTCCCACGTAGTTGACCGCGGTTCGAGTCCCGGACCCGGTGGCTTAAACTCACGCCGGGCGCGTGTGCGTGCGTGCCCAAGATCCCGAGAGGAGAATGGAGGAGAAGGGATTGCGGCATGGCCATCCCCCCTGGGGGGTGATTTCCTGCTTTCTATCTCTCTGTCTCTCTCTGTCTGTCTGGCGAGCGCACACGCCCTATAGCAAAAACCTCTCCAAAAAAAAAAAAAAAAAGATCTATTTCAAGCCTAGCTAAATAATCAGTAGCTGTATTAGGATATTTTGCTAGCAAGTGGAGAAGTCCGGACCTACCTAAGCAAAACAAACAAAAAATTATTGTTTCATTGAACTTGAAAGTCCAGAAGTTGATGTAGCTTCAGGGATTTCTATATCCATTTCCTAGTGAAAAAAGGAATCTCTCGTTGCTCTCCCTTCTGTTCTCCACTCTCAATTCCTCTGTACAAGCTTCACCCCAGCACTTTCCTCAATGTGGTAGAAAGATAGTTCCAGGTTTCCATAATTCTTACAACTCCCAAGTTAAGCCAGTTAATTCCTAGCATTTGTTTATTCCATTCCCTTTATTTAAAAATCTCAAATTACTTATAGGCCCACCAATACACCCATCTCTGCATTCAAGGGTGCATAGAAGGCCCAGTGTGGCTCACACATAACAGAGGCAGAGCCTGTTAAGAAGCTATAGAAAGGCATGGGGGGAGAGCAGGTGCATTGAGGTTAAGGTACTAGATCGCACACATGTGGTTCAAGTCCCAGATCTAGTGGCCTGACAATCGTGTCAGGTACCTATGCCTGTAATCTCCCAAGAGGAAAATGGAGAAGGGACTGTGGTGTAGCCATCGCGTTTTGGGGGTGATTTCTCATTTTCCCTCTCTCTCTCCCTCCGTCTTTGGTGAGTGCATGTGACCTCTAACAAAAACTAAAAGAAAAAGGTATGGGGGTAGTTTCTTAAAGGAAAAACAGAGTCTTGTTACCAAAAGGAAAAAAAAAATTTTGGCCCAACCAAAACAGATGTCCACTATATCAGTTAGGAGATTTTGGTCACATCATGTAATCTGAGTCTCTATTTTTTCCATCGGCAAAAGGCATAGTGATAATACCAGGCCCATTCATTGCCTGACACGTTTCTTATGAAAATCAAACACCAAATATATGTAAGAGATCCGTAAGACACTACTGCAAATAACGGCATGTATGTGCCAGGGAAATATTATTTCTATTATTAGTGCCTTGATTATATATATCTACTAACCTTAATGTGATTTCCAGTGTGTATGGGTGTGTGTGTAATTTTGCTGTAGGGTGCCCGCTCTTGTGTAGAGACATGGAGAAAGATGGAAAATAAGAAAGCACCCCAAAGGATTGGCTACACCACAATCCTTTTTCCTCCATTCTCCTTTCAGTTTTTTGGGTATGCACATATATGCACCTGGCATTGACTACCAGGTGCAGAATTTGAACCACACAGTTGGCATGTGGGTGGGATTCAGCTGCCCTAACCACTATACCACCAACTGTCTCCCCCACCACCACTTCAAGCACTCACCAGAGAAAGAGAGAGAGAAAGTGAGAAAGCACCCCCTATGGAGCATGGTAACACCTCAAACTCTTCTCCATTCTCTTTCAGGATTCTAGACATGCACACACATGTACCCAGCATGTTTCTCAAGCTCCTGATCTGGAACTTGAACAATGTTGTTGGTCATGTGGAATCCTGTTGCCCAAACCATCACACCACCAGTTGGCCCATGATTTCTTAAATACACATTAAGTTTTCTAGATGAACTTTCCACCTTAATTTGTTTTTGTTTTTTTTTTAGGTAGTCTTTCCTGCTAGGATGTGAGAGATCAAGTGATTTTAATAAATTATCAGAGGGCTTGGCAGTTCCATGTTTTATTACAAATTTATTTATTTTTGTACCAGTCTATCTCATACAATAAACTCGTTATTTAGGGGTAACACTCCACTGGCTAAGCTAGCAGCTGAAGTTCAGAACTATAGAGTTAGAAGATCAAGTCCTGCAGGATAGAGGACACCACCAACATTAAGGCTTTCTTTACCATCAATGCCATTTTAGGGGTGAGTGTCTTATTTTGTTGTTTTCTCTTTTTAATTGCTAGAGGGTGTGTACTCTCGCCAGAGATAACAAGAGAAAAAGAAAGCACCCCCTAATGAGAGATGGTCATACAATAATCTCCCTCCTCCAATTCTCCTTCCCCTCAATGGGGATTGTGGGCATGCATGCACACATGCCCTGTGTGTTTTTCAAGCCACCAGGGCCAGGATTCAAACTGTGTCCAGCCACATGGATCTGCTTCTTACAGACTATACCTCAGCACTGCCCTACCAGACTGACCCTTTTCTTCAGTTTATAATTCTGACCATAAAGGAACGTGCATAATATTTAGTGGTAAATGTTTAAAATATCAGTGTTTTAGCCTACTAGTAAAAGTAGTGGCAAATGTTTATTCATTCAAAGAACTTTAAATTCCTTTTTCACATACTTATATCATTCAAACAACAGTGAGTCTTCTACTTTAGGTATTTCACAAAACTCATTTGCTAATCTACTGTTGTAGAAAGCAAAATAGCCACTAGCCATTATTTCTTTATCCTCCTTACTATGTCATACAGAAAGTGTGGCTTTAATGAATACAGATATCATACATTATTCCTGAACTCAGTTCTCTTTTCAAGATAGATTTACACACACACACACACAAAAAGACAGATTTATTTCAATTATCTAGGCTATATTAATCATGCTTCATTTGAAATCGTTAAAAGTAGTACTTGCATTGCTTTGCAAAATAGCTCTTATTTCTTACTTAAAATGTTCTCTTCAAAGGGTTTCAGTTGTTAAAGATGAATAATTTCCAGAAATTATCCAAACCAAAGAGTGACATGATATATAAAAATTCAATTTCTTTATAATGTGATGAGGTCAATAATACAAGGAGCTAAGATGCCCCAATTTCTTTTTCAATTTAAAAATGCCAGTAGATCAAGTGATTTCTAAATTATTGCCCTAGTCTTTGGCCTTCCTGTAAATTTCATGTCAATATCTTTGGAATTACTTTATGAAAGTCCTGTCTTGAAAATTAATTATTCACTCACCTTCATACTAAAGGTTTTTTTAAAAACTGCTTATTTAATGTATTAGATGAAAGTGCATATTTAAAGACATTTTTGTTAATGGCTAAAGATTTCAGACTGTTGTTTTTTCTTCTATGATTTTAGAAGTCTCTTATAATGTTCCCAGAGGAAAAATTGATTTTAATGTACTTTAAAAAGAGATAAATATAGTCTTGTCTACATTCTACCATAAACTTAGTAGAATTAATCTCTTAATGTCTACTGCAAGATTTTCAGTCCTGGTCGATCTCAGTTGCATCCTCGCCTTCTCCTGCTCTCCTCCATATCAAAGAGGGCCATAGTTTCCTGGTCCCACTGGTTTCCATTGGGATTTGGCCAATGGAAGGCACTGGTAGAAACCAGAGGCTGGGAGATTGGCAAAGGAGAGTAAAGGAGAAATTAAAATAGTTCTCCCTTCTTCCTCTTTGTCTCAGGAGGCAACTGGAGTGGTGACTGGCACCACTCTGGCCCCAGCTACCTGCTGGAAAATCCCAATGTGGTTGCAGCTTCATCAAGGTCCAATCAGGAGAGAGAACTACAGAGTAAATTGAACATGTAAAGTTAGTTAGTCATTGATTGATTGATTGATTGCCATAGGGTGTGTGTGTGCTCGCTGGAAGGTGGAGGGTTGGTCATGGTACAATCCATTCTCTTCTATTTCTCCATACTGTCATGATTTTTGAACACACACATACGGACACACATGCTAGCATGTTTTTAAGCCACTGGGGCCAGGGTTCAAACCTCAGTCAGCCTGTAGGATCTAGCTCCCAATGCATAGCACTTAACCACAATGCTATAGGGCTGGGCCTGAACAGGTAAAGTTTAACATAAAGAATTATTCACTGTAACAGACATTCGAGTGATGTAGGATTGGCCAGTAAGAAATGAAAACAAACAAAAAATCCTAAAGAATATAGGAACAGCAGATATAGGGACAAGTTATAGCCCTGGGGCTGAGACAGAGTATACATGCAAGATCCTCTCCAACCCCACCAAGACTGAGATGAAATCTGATCAGAGATGGAGCAGCCATGGCTCACAGGATAGTGGAGAACTTTGCAGAGGTGCCATGCCAGCAGAACTTGCTGGATCATTGAGAGAAGTCATTTAAAGGGAGATGCCATACCTTATAGCTCAATGTGTAGTTACCCAAAGAAATGCTGGGGGAAATGCCCACAGAGCAGTGTGCTAGGCTGCTGACTGCAGAAGCCTTATGTACTGTGGGAAGTGGACACTGAGGAAGCCACGTGTGTGACAGAAACGGGGCATCACAGAAGGAGCACTGGTGAAAGAAGGTAGGAATCAAGACAAGAGAAAAAAAGGTCTTTCCTCTTGCAATGTCTCTCCAGCGCCCCTACTGACAATTCCATCAGACAACTATTTATAGCACCTAAACTCAGGGCTCTTCAGAAAGTTCATGGAAAATATATATTACAAAAAAGCTTGCCTAGATTTCAAAGTTGTTTGCACTGAAATAAGCTTATACTTTAATTCCATTTTCCACAAAATAGTTGAGGTCCTGTTGGATTAGTTTGCTATTGTCATGTATCACATTACCGTAACTTAACAGTGATTTCTCACTTTCCTTCTCTCGTGAGCATAGGCACCCTACAGCAATAAATGAATGAAAGGAAACTGATATTTATTGAGCACTTAGTATATTACAGGCACTGTGTTACATGGTTGTTTTCATTTAGACTTCACCAAAACCATAGAAGTGAGTGTGACAGTGATATAGTCTTTATTTGATAGATGAAGAAACTGAAATTCAGCTTGCTGCTGGTTACAGATAATATGACTGTACATGCCATAGCTAAAAGAAGTGAATCCGCTTCATTTGTCTCTGGGTTTCCAATGTCTAGCACACACTGAATGTATAAATGATGAATGAACTATTGAATGGCAGAAACAAATTGACCATCTGCAGAAAACACACTAGTATCTCTACACTAATTCTAACTAGCAGCCCTATTTATAAGGCACAAATTTCTAATTCAAAGTTTAGTTTCATTTTATAATAGAGACACTATAGAGCTTTAGCTCAAAATTCTAAAACACTGGCAGACCCTAAAAATTAATTTACTGAAAATGAAACAAACAAAAATGTAGTAATTACTCAAGGAGTCAGTGTAATTACTGCCCTACTCTGCCAGCTAGATAAAAGGACATGGTGGTATTTAAAATAGTTATATTAATTAAGGTCATTTAAAATAGCTATATTAATTAAGGTAAGTAATGGATGCTGTTATAACACATACACCCTAGAATCTCTAAGTCTTAACCAGATAAAAGATTATTTCTCCCTTACTACACATTCCTGTGGAGGTCAATAGGTTACAACTGTGCTCCACACAGCTATTCAGGGATCCAGCCGCCTTCTATTATATAGCCAAACCTTATTCTAAGTCCTCAGATTTCCTTCCGTTTACCTGGTGGACTGGAAAAAATGTGAGGATTATATGTTGTGCCCTTCATAAAGGCACTTTTCTTATATCGGCCAGAACTCATCCAGAAGGCCACTAACAGCAGGCTATCAGTCCTAAGGAAGAAGAGGACATGGATATTGACAAAAATTAATAGTCTCTGCAGGAACTCCTCAAATAGGGGGATAAAACCCTCAAAACCCAACAAAAGCCAGATGTTAACCTTACCATGGTACTCACACTACGACAAAGGTACTTAAAATGGCCTGGATATGGGAGCTGGATACCAAACTTGAGCTGTGAAATACTGCTTTCCTTGACTAAAAATGAAGATTTTCTGCTGAGACTTTTCTCTCCAGATTCATTTCTAGTGGGTAGGGCTACCTCTGTCTCCTTCTCTCCATTTCTCTGTATCTCTCTGTCTCTCAGTGTCTCCCTGTGTCTTTTAATTTTTTTTTAAGGTAAAGTATTCTCTGGGCTCTCAATCCCCTCCTTTACTGTGCTAATTTGTGCCTTTCCCCATTCCATTTAGAAAGGCACAAACCCAGGCCCACCCTGAGATGAATACTGAACTTGAGCTGTGAAATACTGCTTTCGCACAGCATGCATGCACGCCGTGTGGCTTTTCATTTCATTTCATTTCATTTTTTGCTTTTGAAAATTAAAACAAAGTATTTGTACTATCTTTTTTCCTTCTTATTTTTTTTTCTTCTTGTTTCCTCTTCTCTAATTCTTTTCCTTTTTTCTTTATCCTTATTCATTGGGTGCTCAGCCTCTACAAACTAAGTGTCTAGACAGATCCAAGTGAACAAGATTCAAACATCTGAATATGATTAGGATATTCCTAATCGTATTCCTCAAGAATATCCCTCTATTCCCAATGAATCTGATGCACAAAGAGTGAAAACAGAATGGAAGAGAAATTTCAGACCACCTCCTCCTGCACACCTCTGAACACTCAGATTGAACTCAAGAATTAGGAAGAAATGCATCATCCATCAGATGACTAGAAATCACCGCAGGGTCACAATAAATATGAGAAAGCAAGAAAATACCTGTCCTCCAAGGAAAAAGAGTAACTCCTCTTCATCCTCAGACAGTACAATGAAACTCATGGAAATGTCAGATAAAGAATTTAGAATAGGGAACCAGCAGTTAGCGTAATGGCTATGTCGCTGGACTCCCACGTAGTCGACCGCGGTTCGTGTCCCGGATCCAGTGGCTTAAAACTCACGCCGGGCGCGTGTGCGTGCGTGCCCAAGATCCCGAGAGGAGAATGGAGGAGAAGGGATTGCGGCGTGACCATCCCCCCTGGGGGGTGATTTCTCGCTTTCT
>NW_006208722.1:993694-1013034 GCF_000334495.1 Tupaia belangeri chinensis
CGGCCCCCACCCTACAGTGAAAATCTCTCCAAAAAAAAAAAAGAATTTAGAATATTCGTAGTGAAAAAGCTAACAGAGGTAGAAGAGAATAGAGACAATGAACTGCAGAAGAGGCAGGAGAAAGGAGCTGACAAGTTCCAGGAGGTGAGGAAATTCTTGCAAGATCTATAAGGAAATATACCCTATAAAAAAGAACTAAATGGACCTGTTAGAGGTGAAGGCTATAATACAGAAAGTCAAAACCTCCCTTGAAAAGTATTAAAAGTAGCCTAGATCATACAGAAAATCGAATCTCAGATGTAGAAGATAGAATTGCTGGCCTAGAAAAGTCCACTATGTGGGACCAGCAGTTGGCATAATGGCTATGTCACTGGACTTCCATGTAGTCAACTGCAGTTCAAGTCCCAGACCCAGTGGCTTAAACTCACTCCAGGTGCATGTGCATGTGTGCACAAGATCCCGAGAGGAGAATTGGGGAGAAGGGATTACGGCATGGCCATCCCTCCTGGGGGGTGATTTCTCGCTTTCTGTTTCTCTGTCTTTCTGGTGAGCATACATGCCCTATAGCAAAAACCTCTCCAAAAAATCCACCATGAAGACTGAGAAAATTGCCCAAATAAATGAGGATAATAGGGAACCAGCAGTTAGCATAATGGCTATGTCGCTAGACTCCCACGTAGTCGACCGCGGCTCGCATCCCAGACCCAGTGGCTTAAAACTCATGCCGGGTGCGTGTGCGTGCGTGCCCAAGATTCCCGAGAGGAGAATGGAGGAGAAGGGACTGCAGCGTGACCATCCCCCCTGGGGGGTGATTTCTCGCTTTCTGTCTCTATGTCTCTGTCTGTCTGGCAAGCGCACGTGCCCTATAGCAAAAACCTCTCCAAAAAAGAAAAAGAAATGAGGATAATATACGAGAAATATTAGATACAATCAAATATCCAAACAGCCGGATAATTGGTATCCCAGAAGGCAAAGAGACTCATAAGGACATTGATAATCTATTTCATGAAATCCTGGAAGAAAATGTCACTGGACTCTGCAGTTCGAGTACTGGACCCAGTGACTTAAAACCCACGCTGGGCGCATATGCGTGCGTGCCCAAGATCCCAAGAGGAGAATGGAGGAGAAGGGATTGCGGCGTGGCCATCCTCCCTGGGGGATGATTTCTCACTTTCTGTCTCTCTGTCTGTCTCTGTCTTTCTGGTGAGCGCACGCACCCTATAGCAAAAACCTCTCCAAAAAAAAAATTACATTATAACCAGACTGACCAAAGCCACAGACAAAGAGAAGATACTAAGATTGGCAAGAGAGAAGCGCCAAGTTACCTACAACGGATATCCTACCAGGCTAACAGCAGACCTCTCACTGGAAACAATGCGAGCAAGAAAAGAATGGGAATATATATTCAAAATGTTAAGTGAAAAACAAATTCGACCAAGAGTACTACACTCAGCAAGATTATCCTTCATATGGGAAGAGAAGACAAGAACATCCTCAGATAAACAAAACTTGAAAGAATTTACCAACACCAGACTGGTTCTCCAAGAAGTTCTGAAGGGAGTGCTATACCAGAAAAATTAAATACAGACACACAGAAATCAGAGTTCAAAAACTAAGAAAATGGACAGCCTAATCATAGGGACAAGTCTGGAGTTGAATGTTATGTTCCAGAATTTAAATGGAGAGATCAGACCACAACAGAAGATAAAGTACATGAGACTGAACTGATGAAATCAAATTTTATGACTTTTAAAACATTGCTGATTTTCTTCTAGGCTTTGTTTTCTTCTAGGTTTTAAGGATTTTTGTTCTTTCTTGAGCTGCTGATAGGTTCATGTACCTACTATTTGAACAGAATCCTAAACTGTTTCCTGGCTTTAAGTTTTAAGCAAAGTTCCTTAGCATTTCTTTGATTAAAGCTAAAACTGCTTTTCTTGAAATTAAAAAATGTATTAAAAATACCTATTTAATGGCTATAGTAAGCTATATAGCATCCCCTAGGTGCTACCTTATAGTATATTCGTTCTACTCAGAGTTTCATGCCTACGTCTGACATGTATTCACAGATATGTATATACCAACTGAACTTGCTACTGAAAGTAGTTAGATTATTTAACAAATTTAGTAAATCAATAAAATGTGGGGGGAAAAGGAAATGGAAAACAACTGTAGACACCTGAGATAGTGTGGGAGGAGGGTGGGAAATGGCAGAAGGTGAGAAATAAAGGGAAAATATATATGTACATATATATATATGAAACTAGAAATAGAAAATTATTGATGATATCATGTATGATTAAGCCACTAAGCAGTATATTTTGGATGGGAAATCACATTTTGTATGCTGTGGCGATGCTAAGTGAATGAATGTAAATTAATTAATTAATTAAAATTTTAAAAAATTTAAAAATGGCCTAGGTATGGGCCCAGCAGGTGGCATAGTGGTTAAGGGCAGTGGACTCCCATATGGCCAACTGAGGTTTGAGTCCCAGACCTGGTGGCTTGCTTTTTCACTTTCTCTCTTTCTCCCTGTCCCTCTCTAGTCAAATTAAAATAAAATTAAATAAAATAATTTTTTGGAAAAAAAAAAAACAATGGCCTGGGTAAATGTTAATATAATGAAAATATCAAATGAAATTAAATTAAAAAGAAAGGCTTGGAGTCAGCCCCATGGCCTAGTGGTTAACAGAGCTGGATCTACACAGCTAACTGCTGTTAAAATCCTGGTCCAATTGGCTCTAAAAACATGCCAGGTATGGGGCTGGCAGGTGACATGGTGGTTAAGGGCACTGGACTTCATATGGTTCAAGTCTCAGACCTGGCAGCTTGCTTTTTCACTTTCTCTCTCCCTCAATCTCTCTAACTCTGTCCCTCTCTGGTCAAATTTTTTTTAAAAATAAGTTAATAAATAAATAAAGTTAAATAAAATAATTCTTTTAAAAATGTCAGGTACATGTGTGTATATGCCCCAAATCCTATCAGGATGGAAAATGGAGGAAAAGGAATTGTGGTGTGACCACGCCTCATTTGGAGGTGCTCTCTTCCTCCTCCTCTCTGTTTCTCTCTCTCTCTGGCAAGTACAGGTGCCCTCTGGCAATTAAAAAAATTTCTAAAAGAACAATAAAAATACAAGGTACTTTTTAAAGGACATAGGCCCGGCCTGGTAGCAGCAGTTGTGGGTGTGGCTGCACACAGTGGAGTCACAAGGAAAGGCCCTGGGCTTGGTTACAGGTGGACTAGAACCTGCCTGTGGATTCCTCCAAAATCTGGGCTGCCTGGAATACAGGGGCAGGATCGCAGCATGATGGGACAGTCAAGATTTGAAGATGAGAGATTAGTCATCCCGTCAAACTTACTGTAGCAAGACTTAAATGCAAAGGAGGGATCAGTTATCTGCTGGAGTAAATAGGAAGCTGTAAGTGAGTCATCAGAGAGTTATCAGAGAGTTTGGGTCACTCAAAGATGCTCTAGTATTCTTGGGAAGTCAGCACTGCACTGGACTTGCAATTTAGTAAGCAGATAAAATAAATTGATTTTGGAGAAAGATATGGAAACAGAAACAGATGGTTAAGTCATTTTGTCTGATTAGTAGGTGCTGTGGTTTGAGTGTGTCCCCTCCAGAATTCCTGTGTTACCAATATGATAGTATTAAGAGGTGATTAGGCCACGAGGGTTTGTTTCCTCATAAATAATGCTTTAGCCTAATTCCATAAAGATTTTCCTGCACTTGCTTCATTTTTCCCTACTTTTTAAAAACTAAAACTTTTTTTTTAAATCCTAAACCCCAAGTCATTACATCCTCACTAAAGTGATCTAAATTGTTGGTGTCCTGCCCAAAATTCATATGTGGAACTCCTAATTCCCAAGGTTGTGGTATTAGAAGGTAAGGCCTTTGGGGAAATGATTAGGTCATGGAGGTGGAGCCCTCATGGGATTTGTGGGATCCTCTCTGCCCCACCCAGCACATGAGGACACAGAAACAAGACCAAGAAGACCGCAGTCTATGAATCAGGTCCCCACCAGACAAAGCCGGACAATGCCTTGATCTTGAACTTCCCAGCCTCCGTAACTGTGAGAAATAAATATCTTTGTTCATAAACCTCTGGTCTATGATATTTTGTTATTGTAGCCCAAGCTGACAAACATACCTACCCAATTCAGTATGGACCTCTGATGTAGGAACACTTTCTTACCTACCCACAATACCTGATCTATATTTCTTAGTTTCTGTATGCCAGGTTACAGGAGATGAATGCACTCAGAGTACCAACAAAATCAGGTTTCTGACTGGTCCACACAGAACTCACTGGAGTAAAAGCCACTCCCTGAAAACTCTTCTGGCTGTCAGGATTTCTCTATCTAAACATGTTTTAATGATTGAACAATCCAGGTCCTCTTACTTGGCACATGTGAATGTATACACATGCTTGTGTGTATATGCATGCAGTGTGCATAAATACACACACATACAAAACTAGGGGAGAGAATGAAATAAACGCCTTCTGCATAGTGAACAGTTCATTTTTCAAGGAAACTATCAGTGTGGAAAGACAATAGGCTTCTGACTCAGACAAACCTCCTGCAAATCTTGTTTCCACCATTTTCTTTTTTCTTTTTCATTTTATTCATAAAGAGAGACAAAGAGGGAGATGAACATCCGCCAAGGATCTGATCACACCATGATCCCCTTTCTCGAGTCCTCCAGTTTGTTAGATCTTGGGCGTTCCTGTGCGTGCTTGGCGTGTTCCAGGCTGACGAGCCCAGTGAGTCAAACATAATCGCCATGTGGGATCTAGTTCCTCTTAAGCAGCACCATACTGTCACGTCATGGAGCTGGTCCAACCATCGCTTTCTAATCATTACTTTGAACAAATTATTTATAAAATTTCATTTATCCCGTGTACGAAATGAGAATAACAGTGTCTACTATGTAGGACTATTTTAAGAATTAAGTAATATATGTAAGGTTCTTAGCACAGTGCACTCAAAATACTCTAATTTTTATTACATTATAGTATTATCATTAAGAAATTTCTAAAGGTGGGTCCAGCAGTTGGTGTAATGGCTAAGTCACTGGACTCTCACGTAGTCGACCACGGTTTGAGTCCCGGATCTGGCGACTTAAGCTCAAGCTGGGCACGTGTGCGTGCGTGCCCAAGATCCCTCGAGAATGAAGAAGGGATTGCGGCATGGCCATCCCCCCTGGGGGGTGATTTCTTGCTTTCTGTCTCTCTGTTTCTCTCAGTCTTTCTGACGAGTGCACACACCCTATAGCAAAAAAAAAAAAAAAAAAAAAAAATCTAAAGTTAACTGGATAGTTATGATTCACTTGTGAATAGGCAGGCTAAACACTTAATATAATTTTAAGGAAGAATAGTAAAATGGCATATTTAAGGGAAAAATATCAACAAATTATACTTAAGGGGGTTTTTTTTGGGGGGGGAGAGGTTTTTGCTACAGGGCACATGCGCTCGCCAAAGAGACAGAGACAGACAGAGAGACAGAAAGTGAGAAATCGCCCCCCAGGGGGGATGGCTACACCACAATCCCTTCTCCTCCATTCTCCTCTAGGGCATGCACGCACACGCACCAGCATGAGTTTAAACCACCGGGGCTGGGACGCAAACCCAGCGCAACTACATGGGAGTTCAGCGACATAGCCATTACACTAACTGCTGGTCCCAAATTATTCTTAATTTTTGAGTAAAGAGTATGTAAAAACTGATTAATATTTTAAACCTAAAGACCTTAAGAAAACCCCCAGCTTTCCAAAGGATAGGCTGACAATAAAAACTGCCAGATATTGGAATGTTTTGTGAGGCAATAAGGAACTAGCTCAGTAGCAAAAACAATGGGTGGGGCCACCGATATCAGTCATCAGTCCGGGAGGGAACCAGAAGGCCCAAGTGATAGTCCCTAGGAATGAATGCAGCAGGAGTGTGAAGGGTGTGGTAGTCCATTTCTAATTCTGGATTTCTCCATGGAAAGAGCGCAGCCTGAACAGGAAGGGGGAGTCCTGTACACTAGAGGAATCTGGCTAAGTGGTAGTCAAGTGCCAGGCAAGGGTGGAGTTGGCATTAACAAGAGGAAGTGGGGAAGGGGACTCTCATTATCTAGCAGTGACTGGGCAGGCCACGTGCCAGGTACGATACTTCATTTAAGTCACCACAGCCCAACATCATTATCTCCATTTAACAGGTTCAAAGAATTCTTATAGGTCATTCGAGTTCACTCTGCTAGTTAGGAGAAGGGGCTATCACAGGTCAAGCCCCATCCAAAAGGTCTACCCTGCATCTATTTTTGTATAGCCTGCAAACAAAGAATGATTTTTCCATTTGAAAAAAATGTTTATTCATTTGTTCCATGAGCAAGAAAGAAGGGAGAGAGCAAAACACAGAACCCGAACAGGGGCCTTGACACCACAATCTACTCCCAGCTTCCAGTCAGCCCCAGACTCTGCGCAAGCACATGCCCAGCCTACTCAGGAAGGTCTCCAGACTTGAACTGGAGACCTTACCATGTGGGACTGCTCACAGAGTACTGTGTTTTACTGCTGTACTACCATCTGGCCCAGGTTTTTCCATTTTTAAATGACTGAAAAAATTGAAAGGAAATTAATGTTTTATAATGTGACAATTACCTAAATTTATATTTCAGTCTCCGTAAATGGTTTACTGGAGGCCAGCAGGTGGCATGGAGGTTAAGGAGGCTGGATCCCACATGGCTGACTTTACAGTTCCAGGCCCAGACCCCGTGGCTTGAAGATCATGCTGGGTTTGTGTCCATGCATGCCCAAAGTCCCAAGAAAAGAATGGAGGAGAAACGACTGGGGCATGGACATCCCCCCAGGGGTAATGTCTCACTTTCTTTCTCTCTCTCTCTTTCTCTCTTCTCTCTCTGGCAAGTGCACACACCTTATAACAAAAACGTAACAAAAAATGAAAATAAAGTTTTACTGGAACACAATCACTCTCACTCATTTACTATTGTTTATGGCTGCTTTCACGCTACGATGGCAGAGTTAACTGTGACTAAAATCTAGGAATTGCCTCAAAGCTGTATTTGTTTATTATAGGGACTTTTCCAGAAAAATCTTGCCAATCACTGAGCTAAATAATCAAAAGAGCCTATAAATCAGACCATGTGATCTGACGACTGACAAATGAACTTTCATGGGAGCCAGCGCAGAGTAATGCACTTTGGGATAAATATATCCAAACTATTTATAAAACAAAGACAGAGCTCGGCGCTGTGGGGTCACAATTTAGAACTAAACACAACTGAGAGGACTAAAGGCAGCCAAGCTAGAGGCAGTTTGAAGTGAACTTCCCACCCTAGATCATAACAATCTACACACAAGGAATGGGGTCGATTATCTGCAAACCAAACCCGATGGGCACTTGGAGAAAAAATTCTAGGAAGACTAGACTAACATGCAACATGAAAAAAAAAAGCGCCATTATTATTTTGTACTTTAGTTTTTAAAATTACATATGGAAATAGATATCAACGGTCTGCACATAACCTAGGGAAAATTTGATAGGGATTCAGAATGGGTGCCATGTATGCGGACTGCTGGGGAATGGAGTATCATCTGCATTTTGTCCGGTTCACCTCTACAGTCTGATGTCTGGCTTAATTGCTGGCCTGTGATAAGTATTCAAATACTTTTGTTTAAGAAAAAGAAAGAAGGAAGAGAAGAAGAAGAGAGAGAGGGGAGAAGGAGAGAGGAGGAAGGGAAAGAAAAAAGAAGGGAAAGGATCGGGTGGAATCTGCAAGGTGGGCAGTTTTGTTAAGACTTGAATTAGTCAGATGTAGGGGATGAGGAAGAGCACCCCAAGAAAGGCCAGGAGCCTCACAAACACTGTCCTTTAAAACTTCCTGTCCCCAGGACCAGCAGTTAGCATAATGGCTATGTCGTTAAACTCCCACGTAGTCGACTGAGGTTCAAGTCCCGGATCCGGTGGCTTAAACTCAAGCCGGGCACGTGTGCATACATGCCCAAGATCCTGAGAGGAGAATGGAGGAGAAGGGATTGCGGTGTGGCTATCCCCCCTGGGGGGGTGGTTTCTCGCTTTCTGTCTCTCTGTCTCTCTGTCTTTCTGGCGAGCGCACGCGCCCTATAGCAAAACCCTCTCCAAAAAAAGAAAAAAAACAACTTCCAGTCTACCAGTCCCCTTTTGCTCTAGCTATAAGGTAGCTGAGGTCTCATGCCACTAGTTTGTGCAGAGGAAATCCTGGCAACAGGAAAGGCATAGCCCCAGGACAATTAAGACATCAACCACGAGGGTAATTTACTCCGTCTCTAGAGGCAATTTACTATGTACTGGTTTCCCCAGTAGATCTGCAGGTACAGTTTCTACATCTGCAAAGGTGCAGAATTGATCTGGGATTTCAACAGTTACAACAGGGCCCTGGTGCCCAGGGGAGGCCTGCCCCAATGCGGTCAGCCTTCCTTTTGAATACCTCCAATCTCTTTCATTTCAATATAACCGATAATCACATTCAGAGCTCCTTGAAAACGCCCAGCTCAGCATGCTACAGGGCCTAAGATCAAAGTGTCTTTGTCAGGAAGATTCTCTCCCCATGCAGCAAAGATTCAACTAATATCAGAGTTCCAGCCTCTACTCTCATTGCTAGGTAAATTTGTCCCAGTCAAGTCGGGTGTCTCAGGAAACCCTCACAGTCCCCAGCAAACCAGGCTGGTCTCCAGCCAGACAGCTTCCTCACTGACAATGGGCTAGTTATCCTTCCCCAGGCCTCACCAGGCCTGCTCCAGTTTCTGCAGCCTCAAGACCCCACTCAGAATATTCAGAGCTGCTCCTCGGGTGAGGGGAGGAAACACCATGGGCTGGGTGGGTCGCTGGGGACAGGATGAGGATCAGAGGGCACCAGAGACTGAGAAGAAAGGGTTCCCAAGGACCCTCAGCTATTGGATCCCAGACTGGAGTCTTTTAAATAGTGTCTATGTCTCTGTGCATACATGGAGAATTAAACAGTAACTGGCATCAGGAAAAATGTTCAGCTTTTACATTTATTTGTCGATAAAGGAGAACTACCGAAGAGAAGGCTGCCTTAAACCCTATTTGTAAGTGAGCAGACTATAAATTACTGAGACAGAAATAACAAAGACCGTAAGACTTTGTTGGTCAGTATTAAATAGCTCTGATAATTACAGTAATTTATATCTAATTACTATGTGGCCCGGTAATTACGAGACATTATTGTGTCAGGTAAATCATACACCGAGATCTTTGTGATGAGGGTAGTAAACCCTGTCCAGTCAGGTGTGCCCTGTAGGTGGTTGAAAACCGTGAAAGGTAACTGAAGCTTGGGTTTAATCCTGGGTTTTTTGCTTCGGGGAATACAGATAGCTAAACAGGTGACCTTGTTACATTTGATTCTGAGAGGACCAACATGATACTTTTCTTAAAGTAATGCCATTTTTATTTATAAAGGAATTCTGGGAAAAACTCAAAGACTTTCCCAGTTTACTCCAATTAATGCTCGCAATAAACCTTCCAGGGAGTTCATACACAATAGCCTAACAAGAACCCAAAAGACTTACACTGCAGTTGCTTCTTTGTCCTGCCTTGATTTACAAATGTTACAACGTTCTTTGAAATAGATCTAGTATAAAAATAAGCTATTAGTGTATTAATAATTGCCAATCATTATGAGTACTTTAGTCTCACCACTGAAACCTTTTTAGAAATGAACTTACACTCCAGCTTAAAGAGCCTGAAATGATTATGTTAGTGGGGAATTTAAATATATAGATTGAACTCTCTACAATTAAAATACTTTCAAGTATTAATCCGTATTTACAAGGTCCCTGCTACAAATATGTTGGGTGCTGTGGCTACATAAGCAGATTAGCAAACTAGGAGCGAAGGGATCGTAACCGTCATGTGTGCTGGTTATCTAAGTTCTCAATGAGTCAGACTGTGTGGGTAATAAAGCAAGTCTAGGGTGTAGCAATCCTGAGAAAAGACAAGATATAAATGGAAGATACTTGACAAACAGCATTTGCCCACATCCTTGCTTTGGAGTTTAGTTCAGGTGACAAGTTCTTTAATAACTCTCTCTAGTATAGTAGATAAGGGAATACTTCCACATACAAAATCTTATTTGATTTTTACAGTATTTCCATGAAATATTTAAAAAAATATTATTTTCCACTTTTTTAAAGAGAGATTTTTACTATAGGGTGCACGAGCTCACCAAAGAGACAGAGAGACAGAGACACAGAAAGCAAGAAATCACCCCCCCACACACCCGGTCCCTTCTCTTCCATTCTCCTCTAGGGATCTTGGGCATGCATGCACACACACGCACGCCCGGCTTGAGTTTTAAGCCGCCAGGTTCAGGACTCAACCCGCGGTCAATTACATGGGAGTCCAGCGACACAACCATTATGCCATCTGCAGGTCTATATTTTCCACTTTTTAAAAAATAAGATATAAGTAATTTATTATCTATTTTATCTGTTAAGCCAAAAGAGCAAAGCTGAAATTCTACAAAATCAAATTCTCAAATTAACCTAATATTCACTGCGTTTGACAATTATCCACTGCATTCTAAATATATACACGTATTTTTTCTCTATACTTTTCAATCTGTCAAATGTTTCCTCCCCTTGCACCTCCACCCACCCCCTATCTCCCACTCTCCCCCTTGACAATCTCTAACATCCACCACCCATCCTTTCTACCATCACATTTTCAGATCCCTCTACCTCTCCCATACAATGCACACTCAGTGCAAAGTGAGTGGGGATACAGAATGTGTCTTTCAAAGTCTGGCTTACTTCACTCAATGTTAAGTCTACTATATTCATCCACTTAGAGTCAAACAATAGCATCTCACAGTTTCTTTTCTTTTTTAAGGATTTTATTTATTTATTTTTGAATTTGACCAGAGAGAGAGAGAGAAAAAGAGAAAGCGAGGAAACCAAGCCACCAGATCTGGGACTCAAACCACCATGAGTCATGTGGGAGTCTAGTGCCTTAACCACCACATCACCTGCTGGTCCCAGGATCTTATTGTTTCTTATGGCTGAGTAATGTTTTATAGTACATTCGTGGAACAGTTCTTCAACCCAATCATCAAGTTTTGGAAACTTGGCTGGGTTCCTTGTTTTAGCAACTGTGAATAATGCTGCAACAAATATGGATACGCGCATGTCTTTCCAATTGAGTGTTTTCCTATCCTTTGGATAAATACCGAAGAGTGAGATTACTGGGTTATATGGCAGCTCTGTAAGTTCTATATGAACATCTGTAGGTTCCTGAGCAACCTCTACAACGTTTCCTCAGAGGCTATACCAATTTATAATCCCATCAACAGTGTAAGAGGGTTTTTCACTGCAGCCTTGCCAGCATTTGTCATTCTTTACTTTTATTTATAAAAAAATAGGAAAAAAAAAATCTCCCTCTTTTTTTTCTTAGGTTCTTGCCATAGGGAGCATATGCTTGCAAAGAAAGTCAGAAAGAAACAATGAGAGAGAAAATGAGAAACAACACCCTAAGGAGGATGGCCATAACACATTCCCTTCTCTTTCATTCTCCTCTGGGATTTTGGGCAACCAGGCACAAACGCTTGGCAGGATGTTCAAGCTGCTGGGTCTGGGACTTGAACTGCTGTCAGCCATGTGGCAGTCCAGCACCTTAAGCACTACACCACCTGCTGACCCCAATGCTTCCCACTTTTTACAGACAAGAAAATAAGCTCATCAATATTACACTGCTAGGGTCATAGCACATGGACGACCAGATTAGAAACTGAACTGGGGGAACAGCAGATGATGTAATGGTTACATTGCTGGACTCTCATGTAGTAAACTGCGGCTTGAGTCCTGGACCTGGCAGCTTAAAACTCACACTGGACGCGTGTGCATGCATGCCCAAAATCCCAAGAGGAGAACAGAGAAGGGATCAGGTGTGGCTATCCTCCTTGGTGAGTGATTTCTCGCTTTCTGTCTCTGTCTCTCTGGTGAGCGTACGTGCCGTATAACAAAGATTTCTCTCTTGAGGAAGAAAAAAAAAAAGAAAAAAAAAAACCTGAACTGGGTTATGTGATACTCTGATCTATGATGAAGCAATCCCAAAGCTCTTCTGTAGCCTGCCCTCCATTCTAAACTTCAAGCTCCCCCAGAGCAGCCACCACCTCCATCCAGACTCCAGGGCTAGTATGCTGGCTTACTCTGATCTCCCACCCAGGACCGCCTATGCCCTCTAATTTCAGCCAGACATAATTAGAGAAATTTATAGGAACATTTACTTTAAATACTAAGAAAAAAACAATAACAATGACATGGAAACAATGAACTTGATTGGGTGTAGATTTTGGCTTACAGGTTGATGTACCTGACAGGGTAGATAGGCTCTTAGGCCAGAGATCCTCTCTCTTACATCCTACCTGTCTAAGAAGAAGCCTTCCTGTCACTAGACAGTTCTCTTATCTGTTTTGGGTCCTTCTCATCTCCTCCCTTATAGGAAGGGTTAAGTTGAAACTCCAGCCACTCTGTTAACTCATAGGAGGGCACAAGTATTATTCATCATGGTTGTGTAACACATCACTAACCGTTGTTCATACACCTCCAACAGCTTTCAACTCCTCCTGAAGAGGATAAGGAGGCACATTCCTAAACATCCCATGGAAACCCCTATAGCCATACACTCCATTAGAGAAAGGCGTTCTCAGGATATATAGTGTATTAGCTATCTATAGCTGTGTAACAAGCGCGGTAAGCACTTGAACCTATCAACTAAGTGGCACCTTTTCCTATATTTCTTTAGTTTTCCTTTTTCTTTTCTTTTTTTTTTTATTTTTTTGAGAAAGATTTTTGCTATAGGGTGTGTACACTTCCCAGAGAGACAGAAAGTGAGAAACTGCCTCCTGGGGGGATGGACATGCTGCAATCCCTTCTTCTCCATTCTCCTCTCAGTATCTTGGACATGTATGCATGCACATCTAGCATGAGCTTTAAACCTCCAGGTCCAGGACTGGAACGGCTTTTGACTATGTAGGTGTCCAGTGACATAACCATTATGCCATCTGCTGGTCCCCTTATATTTCTTTCTTTCTTTCTTCCTTTTTCTTTCTTTCTAAGTTTTGCTCTAGGGTGTATGTGTTCACCAGAGAGGGACAGAGAGAAAGAGAGAAAGTGAGGAATCTTAAAAGTGAGAGGAATGTCCATGACACAATCCCTTCTCCTTTATTCTCCTCTTGGGACCTTGGGCATGCATACACATGCACTTGGTGTGATTTTCAGGCCACCAGGTTCAGGACTCAAATCACTGTTAACCACATGGGATCCAGCTGCTTTAACTGCCACGTCATCTTCTAGCCTCCCTTTCAGTTCAATTTAAGAAAACTTTTCCTTTTTTTTAATTGCCGGAGGGCCTGTGCACTCATGAGAAAGAAAGCACCACCCCTTAATGGGGTATGGTCATACCACAATCCTTTCTCCTCCATTTTTCCATTCTGTCAGGATTTGGCTTGCACAAACATGCACACACACCCAGCATGGCTTTCAAGCCTCCAGGGTTGAAATTCAGAACAGGGTTGGCCATATGGGTTCCAGCTTTCTATGTATAATGCTTAACTGCTGCACCAAGGGCCAGCCCTTATCCACTTTTTATCCTGTTCATTTCCAAGGATCCCACAGGTATGCTGAGGTTTCAAAGTGCTGACAAATCCTTGACAGATGAAACAAGGATCTCTCCTAGCACACTTCGAGGAGTCTAGATGCTTTTTTGCAGATTATTCCACTGTGTGCCAAAAGAAACCAAGGGAGGGCCCAGCAGGTGGCCTGGTGGTTAAGGGCGCTAGACTCTCATATGGCCAACCGCTGTTCGAGTCCCAGACCTGGTGGCTTGCCTTCTCATCCTCTCTCTCTCTCTCTGTGTCCCTCTCTGGTCCAATTAAGATAAATAAAATTAAATAAATTAAAAGAAATAATTGAAATTAAAATAAATAAAGTTAAATAAAATACTTTGAAAAAAGAAACCAAAGGAGACAGTATAGAATTAACGATTAAGAGCTTGAGATCTGAGGGACCAGCAGTTGGCGTAATGGTTATGTCGCTGAACTCCCATGTAGCTGACCGCAGTTCGAGTTCCAGACCCAGTGGCTTAAACTCATGCCGGGCGCGTGTGTGTGCATGCCCAAGATCCCGAGAGGAGAAGGGAGGAGAAGGGATTGCAGCATGGCCATCCCCCCGGGGGGTGATTTCTCACTTCCTGTCTTTCTGGTGAGCACACGTGCGCTATAGCAAAAACCTCTCCAAAAAGAGCTTGAGCTCTGAAACCAAACTGTCTGGAAATTGAATTCTTGCTCTGTTTGCCAGTGGCGGTCCTTGTCAAGAGCCATAACCTCTCCAAAACTTTATGTCTTCATCTACATAAAAAAAAAAAAAAAATAAGAGCCGGCATTGACTGAGCACTTACGATGTGCTAGGAACCATGCGTGCTAAGTTTTACTCATTCTACATGCACTATCTTATTTAATCCTTACTACAGCCTTGTAAAATAGGTACTTCTCTCACTACCAGTTTCTAAGATAAGTGAAGCACAAAGAGACCATGTAACTGTAAGAAGTCAGGATTCAAACACAAGCAGTCTGGCTCCAAGACCCATGCATCTGTTTTATCCTCCATGACAGAGACAAGGAGAAGGTGAGAGGAGGGCATCCCCATTAGTAGCTTCAGACCACAATCCACTCTTTGTCTTAGCCAGCCCAGACCACCAGCCTGCAGAAGTACCCGTAATCCTCAGCGGGGTCGGGGGTCGTCTCAGGACGCAAACCCAGGGCCTTTCCCAGGTAGGTCCAGTTGCATTACCACTGTGCAACCACCTGGCCCAACCTATGCTTTTAATCACGACTTTCTTCAAGTGACCTGGTAAGGATTAAATGAGCTTTAAATTAAATGTAAGGCAGGTGCCGTGTGTAGTGCCTGGCACGTAAACAAGCCTTAAGTAAATGTTAGCTGTGGTATTATTTTTAGCATTGCCATTTTTCCAGGAGCTATCCAGGCCAGAAAACGGGTTTTGACACAAGATATCTTACATCTATATCCAGTTAAGTGCTGCAAGGTATGTGTCTTGCAATTGAACCGACAGGTCCCTGCTATTATCTAAATAATCTGCACATAAGAGTTATCTGGTTGAGAGACGGGGCTAAATGCTGGCAACTTTTTCCATCTGCTATGCAAAGCAGCACTTCAGACTAGAAAGCAGCATGAAGTCTCTTACAAAAGAGGAGCATACTGAACAACAGCTAGCAGACCTGAAGGAAATACAGAGATTACAAGTAAGTCATGTTTCAAAACCTCAATTTATCTATTGTTATAAACTCTGAATATATCACAATAAAGTCGCAAATGGTGGTTATATTCCAAGCTCACTTAAAGCTCAATAAGAGAAGCCATGCCACTAGTCCAAGGGCATGCATCAGAACCTGAATCCATGTGATAAAAGAATAAGAAAAGTGTTTGTCCAGTTTGTCCAGTTATGGAGGAAAATCTATATACAGTGTACTAGTTCTCTGCTTCTGTGTAAGAAGTAATCCTAAACAACTGTCTTAAAGTAATAAACATTTTTATTCCTTGAAGTCTCTGTAGGTCAACTGAGTACCTTAGCTGGGTAATTCCAGCTCAGGATCTCAGTCAACATCATATCAGGTTGAAGTTATGCGAAGGGTTGGCGGGGGCTAGAGGGCCAGTTCCACTATGGCTCACTCACCTAGCTGCTGACAGCAAAGGCTCAGTTTCTCAACACATGGGTCTTTTCATGGGCTACTTTAGTTCCTCACAACATGATAGCTGGCTCCCCACAAGTGTAAGAGATCCAAGACTGAGAACAAGGAGGCAACTGAAATGACTTTTGTGACCTAGTCTTGGAAATCACACACAGTCCCATCTGCCATATTCTATTCATGATAGGCCATATGCTATTCATTAAGAGCAGCCCACATGCACTAAGAGGGGAATTAAACTCTACCTCTTGATGAGTAGAGTACCACAGAATTTGCAGATATATCTTAAAATCATCACAAAGTTTTCAGTGTCCTCCCATCATCCTCTCCAGGTATCCAGGGAAACAAATATTAAAACCATTCTGGGACGCAGAACTGCAGTCCTCTCCAACAAAGCCCACTGTAAATACCCAAAACAATCTAGGCTTTTTTTTTTTTTTTTAAGAGAGATTTTTGTGGGCCAAGCAGGTGGTATGGTGGTTAAAGACGCCAGACTCCCACATGGCCTACTGTGGTTTGAGTCTCGGACCTGGTGGCTGGCTCTCTCTCTCTCTCTCTCTCTCTCTCCCTCCCTCCCTCCCTCCCACCTACCTCTGGTAAAATTAAAATAAATAAATAAAGTTAAATAAAATATTTTTATTTTAAAGAGAGAGATTTTTGTTCCAGGGTGTGTGCATTCACAAGACAGAGAGACAGAAAGTGAGAAATCACCCCAGGGGGATGGCCATGCCGCAATCCTTCTTCCTCCATTCTCCACCTGGGATCTTGGGCACACATGCACATGTGCCTGACTTGGGTTTCAAGTCACCACGTCCAGGACTCAAACCACAGTTGGCAATGTGTAGTCCAGTACCGTAACCACTAAGCCATTTGTTGGTCCCACAATCTAAGCTCTTTACCTCAACTTTTCTTGAAAACCTCTCCCTTTCCTTAAATGGACTCTTATTTAAAGAATTTATACTAAAGCATGATCACACACCTGAAATATTTGCTTTATTTATTTGTATCTTTCATTAGAATGTCAGGCAGTATAATGAAGTGAAATTAAAGACAAAATTAGAACATGTGGGGAATGACAAAAGTAAGTAAAAACAATGAAAAACAACCTACTATCGAACTGGGTGGATTAAGATATTTGTGTTGAGGGCCAGTAAACTGCATGGAAGTTAAGGCATCTGGACTCCACATGTCTGATCATGGTTTGAGTCCTGTACCCAGAGGCTTGAAAAAATACACTGGACACATGTGCTCAAAATCTCAAGAGGAGAATGGAAGAGAAGGGATTGTGGCGAGGCCACCCCCTCTAGGAGGGTGATTTCTCACTTTCTCTCTCTAGAGAGTGCACACATCCTATAGTAAATTTAAAGAGAGAGAGAGAGAGATACTTTGGGTTAGCACAGCAATCCCCAGTACAAGTTTTCTCTTCAGCTGATTATGAGCAAGTACCCTAGATATTAATGCTCTGAGCCATCACTCTCCCTCCTTGGTCTAGGAACCACAGAGTCTTCAATTTGATTTCCATGGCTGCAGCTCTGTGGGAATATATTAGGTCATTAGGAAAGTTATAATGGCTTTTTCTATGCAAAATATTTGTCATGACTTTCCTGAAAACCCTAGCAGGCATTCAAAAGTAAGGGGACCAGCAGTTGGTGTAATGGCTATGTCACTGTACTCCCATGTAGTCGACCGTGGTTCGAGTTCTGGACCCGGTGGCTTAAACTCAAACGCCAGGCGCATGTGCGTGCCCAGGGTCCCTAGAGGAGAATGAAGAAGGGATTGTGGCCGTGGCCATACCCCCAGGGCGGGGGGGGGGGAATTTCTCGCCTTCTGTCTCTCTGTCTTCCTGACAAGTGCAAATGCACATGCCCTACAGCAAAAAAACTCTAAAAAAAAAAAAAAAAAACAGATAAGGGATTGCCCAAGTGTCACCAAGCAATTGATGGTCTTACACTCTGAGACAAATGATTCTGAAGTGCCATCTGAATATTCACAGGAAGATGTTTTATTTGACTTTGTATTTTTCTTAACTTGAAATTTAACATTACATGTAGAAAAACAACTTCCTTAATAGGAGTTTGCACTACAGTTCAACTCCAAGTAGAACCTATGCTTTGACCTATGAGTGCTCCTAACAGTATTGTTTTTAATCTCATTTGAATCTTAACGTCATTTGAAAATATGATGAAAAGGGACTTATCCCAGACAATACATATACTTGCAAAATTTTGCACATAAATTTATGCTGTCCCAAAACTCCTAAAATCCATCTGAGAAATCTGGATTAAGAATCTGGGGGGTGGGGGTGAGGGGGTGATGACACTTCTTCCTATTTCATTTTGCCATTAAATTTTAAATTTAAATCAGAATTAGTATTCAGAACTTAACCCTTTTTGACTAATTTTTTTTCCGTTGTTGTTAAACAGGTCAAACATACCTCTATTAGCTTTTTATTTTGGGGGAGTTTTTTCGCTATAGGGCGCGTGCACTCGCCAGACAGACTGAGAGAGACACAGAGACAGAAAGCGAGAAATCACCCCCCGGGGGGGATGGTCACACCGCAATCCCTTCTCCTCCATTCTCTTCTTCTCCTCCATTCTCCTCTCGGGATCTTGGGCACGCACGCACACGCGCCCGGCGTGAGTTTAAGCCACTGGGTCCGGGACTTGAACCGCGGTCGACTACATGGGAGTCCAGTGACATAGCCATTATGCTAACTGCTGGTCCTCAAATATACTTGCTTCATTTTGAAACAAATTTTATTTTTTTCCTAGAATTAGACCCAGAGTTTTAATACTTTCATGTTGTATTCATTTAGCATTTTATCTCCCTTATACTTTATTTTTAAGAAAAATTAAAATATGACTTTTAATATATTCTAATATATATTAAAAGTATTGTAGCAGTGTAATTAATTATATTATCAAATTAAATTATTAAATCAATATATTAAAGAACCGCGGCCAACTACGTGGGAGTCCAGCGACATAGCCATTACGTTAACTGCTGGTTCCCCCCTCTATTAGCTTTTCTGTGCTTGTCCATATGATAAATACGTTGGAGGCAAAGGAATGTGGCAGTGAGTTCACAGAGGACAATAGCTATTTGCTGAAAAACAATAATAGTTAAAAGCAGTACACAGAACTGCTGACGACCTTAGCCTTGCCCTCTCCAGATGACCTGACTGGGTAGCAAATCTGCTAACTTGCTAGAGGGGCAGCGCCTGGAGGAGAGGGAAGCTGCCTGGGTTCTCACTGAGCAACAACGCTAGATCTTGTTGCAGAGCACCAGCAGCCAAGATCCGGACCTGAGATTCCAAGATCCAAGACCCACCTTAGGCGGAGCGAACTTCCGCAGCAACCCCCAGGCCCGGGCTGACCGGTTCCAATCCACCCACTTAGCCCGCACACCCGGCTCCGCGCGTACTCGCCTCCCAGCCTGGGGAGGAGGAAGGGCCGCCTGGAACCCGGCGCTCCGCCAGGGGGAAGGAGGAGCTCTGGGTTGGGAGCCAGGCCAGGGCCGAAGGGCGCGGAGACGCGCCGCGCGCCCCCCGCGGACGCCCCAACCCTGCGCGGCGGGGCCGC
>NW_006208722.1:1022607-1042784 GCF_000334495.1 Tupaia belangeri chinensis
CGCCCGCCCGGGCGGGCCGCGCCGGAGCCGTTCCGCCCCGCCTCGGCCATGGCCGGCTCCGGCGCGTGGAAGCGCCTCAAATCTCTGCTGCGGAAGGATGATGCGCCGCTGTTTTTAAATGACACCAGCGCCTTTGACTTCTCGGATGAGGTGGGGGATGCGGGACTTTCTCGGTTTAACAAACTTCGAGTTATGGTGGCCGATGATGGGTCCGAAACCCCGGAAAGGCCTATTAATGGGGCGCCCCCAGCCCTCCTGGCCGACGACGATTCCTTATTGGACCAGGACTTACCCTTGACCAACAGTCAGTTGAGTTTGAAGGTGGACCCCTGTGACAACTGCAGCAAACAGAGGGAGTTCCTGAAGCAGAGAAAGGTGAAAACCAGGTTGACCATTGCCGCCCTTCTGTACTTGCTTTTCATGATTGGAGAACTTGTAGGTGAGTTGTGTCGCCAACTCACTTTGCATTTACCTTGCCTGGAGAGTCTTTGTCAAGTTGTAGTTACACTTGATTTGAGATTTAAGCTTTCTTTGCAGGAAGTTTGTTGTTTACCAAGATACTGATCTCTTGATGGGAAAAGGCCACAGGGTTCCAAAGTGCAGATCAACCTAAGCACAACATAAACTGCCCCGGATAATTTGGGCTTTGTCTTGTAATTCTTTGAACACTGTGTCATCTACTGTGAAGCCCAGGACATTGTCCTCATTGTGTATCATGTAACTTCCTCTTTTTTTTTTTTTTAGAATTATTTATTTCCATTTGTTATTGTTATTTTTTTCTTTATTTGACGAGAGAGAGAGAGAGAGAGAGAGAAAGGGAAAGTGAGAAAGCAAGCCACCAGGTCCAGGACTTGATCCATGGTTGGCCATGTGGGAATCCAGCGCCCTTATCCACCACACCATCTGCTGGCCCTATAACTTCCTCTTTAAAAAAAAAAATTCCGATGAAACGCCAGGATAATTGCCACATTAAAGATCATAAATGATTCTTCTAGAATTCCTTGGGATCAGAGAGTTTTGCAGTAGGAAGGGACCTTGTTGAACACCTGCTTCAACTTCTTTACACACAGGATTTTTTTTTTTTTACACTTCAGGATTCTGAAGGCCCAGAGAAGTTAAATAAGTTGTGAGGCTCCTTAGGTGGTTCATGGAAAGCCATGTCTATAGTCCCAGTCTCTTGGGTTTTTTTCTCTACATCTGACCTAGGTAGTCTCTTCACACCATTTCTCTTCTGTATTTAAAGCCAAGAGATTTGCAGGATTAAGTGGTACCAACTAACATGAAAGCTTTTCATTGTAAGGAGAGTTTGTAACTGGAGGGTACCTCCAAGTTTTATGAATTTGGTGTTCTTTTTCATTTCGTAATTTTGCAAATAATATTCCGACTATAAGAGATATTGTTAGCATAGAGAATATCCTCAAGCACCTTAATGTAACTGCCAATTTCTTAGTGACAGTTTAAAGGTGACATGAAAGCAGGGAAGTGATTTTCCCATGTTATCTCTTAATGACCCATGATGAGGACAAATGTGGCAGTTCTTATTTCAGATGCTTGACTGGAGGTCAAGGAAAATTACTTCCATTTCCTATCCCATTTCATACCACTTCTTCCCCACGCTCACTTTAGCCTTCTCAGCCTTCTTTCTCTTCCTAAGACTTCACGAAGCTCTTTTCCTGCCTTTAAGACCTTCACATTGGCCGGTCCCTCTACCTAGGTGGCTTTCAAACCTTTTTGACCTCACTATAGTAAGAAATGCACTTAACATTATGACCCGTGTAGGCATGCATGTATGTATGCACACATACATACACATTTATAAACATACATATAACTGAAACAAAAGTGTTATTTCATGTAATGTATTCGAATCTTTTTTCATCTGTGGTCTCAGCCCATGAAATTGATTTCGTGGTCCATTAGTAGGTCAAGGCCTACAGTTTGAAAAAGACTACAATGTTTTCTGAAACCTTATGGCTAGTTTCTTGTCATTCATGTCTTCTCTCAGAAGACATCTCTGAGAGACCTTTTCTGACTAAAATCTTTAGTCTCCTGTTCCCTCTCCAATTTTCAAAGCCCTCAGCATCCGAGATTTTCTTATTTATTTACTTGTTTAATATCTGTTTTGCTCCGTGAAAATACAGGTTGAATTCCTAGCACCTAGAACAGTGACTGGCACAAAGTAGATGCTCAATAAATTTTTGTTTAATTTTTTTTTTTTTTTTGGAGAGGTTTTTGCTGTAGGGCACATGCACTTGCCAGAAAGATAGAGAGACAGACAGAAAGCAATAAATCACCTCCTGGGGGAATGGCCACACCGCAATCCCTTCTCCTCCATTCTCCTCTAAGGATCTTAGGCACGCATGCACACGCACCTGGCATGAGTTTAAGCCACTGGGTCTGGAATTTGAACTCCAGTTGACTGTATTGGAGTCCAGCGACATAGCCATTACGCCAACTTCTGGTCCCTGTTTAATTAATTTTTACTCTTGTTAGAGAAGTATAAATACATAAGCTATGCAGACATTAAGACAAGAGTGAAGCTGTGGCCAAATAAGGCATAATCTCAGCAGACTAAGATTCAGTGATTTCTCAGATGTATACAGCTGAATTGAGTCACTCAGACTTAGCGATTTTTGAAGTTAATATTTAATATTTGAAGTTAAAACAATATTAACAATATTACAATTTTTCCTTTTAAAATTAATTTAGAGTTTACCTAAGTAAAATCATTAAGATGTAATTGTCCTGACTTTCCCTTTCTTTTTTTTTTTTTTTTTTTTTTTTTACTGCAGGGTAAATATGCTCTCCAGAGACAGAGAGACAGAGGAGGGGATAGGAGAAAGTACTCCCCATGGGAAATGGTCATGCCACAACACCTTCTCTGTCTCCCTTTTTTTGGGATTTTGGGCACCCATGCACATATGCGCAGGGTGTTTCTCAAGCTGCCGGGTCCAGGACTCTAACCCAGTGGTCAGCCATGTAGGATCTGGCTGCCTTAACCACCAGGCCACAGAGCCAGCCCCTGACTTCTCATTTCTAAAATCTTTTATTTGGTATATGTTATTTTGTGAGAGCATTGAATAAATATTTTCTTTCAAATAGTGGCTTTATTTTCAAATATAAAAACCTTTTGTTAAATAAAAGATAATAGTATTTAGGATGGACATTAGCAGTATTATTCAGAATGTTATATAGAATCAAATTGTACATAGTAAGTAGAGTATTTACTAAAGGGTGTACAAAGCACCTAGACATAAAGCTCTTATGTAAGAAATGTGGAATTATAAAAAAGTGAAGTAGGCCTGCCCATGACATGGTGGTTAAGGCAGCTGGATCCCACATGAACTACGCAGTTCAAGTCCTGGACCCTGCACCTTGAAAAACACCAGATGTGTGTGCGTGCCCAAACTCCCAAAAGGACGGAGAAATGGAGAAGGGACTGAGACTTGACAACTACCCATGGGGGTACTTTCTTATTTTCTCTTTTTTTATCCTCTCACTCTCTTTCCAACAGGCACATGTATCCTCTGGCAAATTTGAAAAAATAAAAAAGAAGTAATTTTAAAATGCAAAAGACGATGCTTGATTTTTAATATTGGCTTTGGCACTAACTTATCCTAAGACCTTAAACAAGTACATTCTTTTTTTTTTTTTTTTTTTAAGAGAGGTTTTTTACTATAGGGCATATGTGCTCACCAGACAGAGAGACAGAAAGTGAGAAATCACTCCCCACCCCAAGGCGGGATGGCCATGCCACAGTCCCTTCTCCATTCTCCTCAGGATTTTTGGAATGCATGCACATGTGCCCAGCAAGTTTCAAGCTGCCAGGTCCGGGACTCAAACTGCAATCCACCATGTGGGAGTCCAGTGACAACCATTACATCATCTGCTGGTCTCAACAAGTACATTCATTCTTCCTTCTGTTCAGCAAGTCTTTTTTGAATACAGTTATCGCTTGGTATCCATAGGAAATTGGTTCTGGGGTCTTCACAGATACCAAAACTAGTAAACACTTATGTCTCCTTTGTAAAATGGCATAGTATTTGCCAATATCCTACAAACATCATACTCTATACTTTAAATCACCTCTAGATTAGTTATGAGACCCAATACTATGTAAATGGTTACACCATATTGTTTAGGGAATAATAACTAGAACAAAGTGTACATATTTAGTACAGATGAAACCAATTGTCTTTTTAAATAATTATGATCTACTTTTGGTTGAATCTGTGGGATACTGCATGTTCTGAATACAATACAAATACAATGGAAAACAAAACTATTGATATTACGATCCTTACTGTCTGAAATATGTACTGTAATGGAGAAGATAGATATTAAACAAACACTCAAACAGATTTAAAATTTAGATTTCCTCAAGTGCTATGAAGAAAAAGAACAAGTTACTGTAAGAAGGCCAGCAGGTGGCTTGGTGGTTAAGGTGCTGGGTTCTCACATGGCCACCCTTGGTACAAGTCTTAGATCCGACGGCTTGAAAATCACACAGGCCTCATGTGTGCACGCCCAAAATCCCAAGAGGAGAATGGAGAAAGGGACTGCAGCATGGCCATCTCCCCTGGGGGGTGATTTCTCACTTTCTCTCTGTCTCTCCAGGGAACACACATGCCCTTTGGCAAAAACCTTAAATAAATAGAGAACCAGCAGTTAGCGTAATGGCTATGTCGCTGGATGCCCACGTAGTCGACCGCGGTTCGCATCCCAGACCCGGTGGCTTAAAACTCACGCCGGGCATGTGTGCGTGTGTGCCCAAGATCCCGAGAGGAGAATGGAGGAGAAGGGATTGCGGCGTGACCATCCCCCCTGGGGGGTGATTTCTCGCTTTCTGCCTCTCTGTCTCTGTCTGTCTGGCGAGCGCACGCGCCCTATAGCGAAAACCTCTCCAAAATAATAAATAAATAAACTTGTAGTTGCACAAAATACACAGAAGTCAATGGATGTGACTATCAGATCATCAACCACAATCAGATCCTACTGCTCTTGGCTCTGCACGCCCAGCCCAGAAGTGAGGATGATCACTCACTCAGCACGCTATGTGGTCATACAGTTCTGCTGTGCACTATAGCGGTGATTCTCGATGTGTGGTTCCAGGACCAGCAGCATCAGCAGCACCTGGGAACATGTTAGAAGTATAAATTCTCAGTTCGCATCTCTGATCTACTGAATCAGAAACTCTAGGGGTAGGATCAAGCGGTCTGTAGTTTCACAAACCCTGCAGGAGATGCCGATGCACATGAAAGTTTGAGTGCTAGTATACTATGGGATTAAAAGCCTACTCAGTGAATGGTGGTAGGAAAATTGGTTGTCCATGATGAGACTATACATACATAAACCCACACATGCAGATATGTAAAATAGACTTGTGTACAGTGCCTGGAAAATAATACCAAAAAAGTTGTCCCTTTTGTCCCTCTGTTTGGAAACATTGCTACCTACATCCATGTGAATTGGTTAATTTTTATCTTTTGTGTTGTACTAATGTACATTTTGTGGGTTTCTTTAGCTTATGTGCAAACTCTCAAACAAGTGAACATATATCTTCAGCTTTGTTATGATACTTGGATATAGTTATTAATTCACTGTCTACTAGTAAAATTAGTACATTGAGGAAAAGCTGCCGTGCCTAAACATGAACTTTCTCAACATGTTTGCCCCCACTTTAGTAGTTCTTCACTCTTTCAAGGTCATTGACTACTTAAAAAAATCTGTCAATAGAAATAGATATCCTCAGGACCAGCAGTTAGTGTAATGGCTATGTCGCTGGCTCCCATGTAGTCAACTGCAGTTCGAGTCCCTGACCTGGTAGCTTAAATTCACTCCAGGTGTGTGTGCGTGCATGCCCAAGATCTGGAGAGGAGAATGGAGGAGAAGGGATTGCAGCATCACCATGCTCTTCCTGTCTCTCTCTCACTCACTGTCTGTGTGGCAAGCGCACAAGTCCTATAGTGAATACCTCTCCAAACCAAAAAAAAAAGAAATAGACATCCTCACCAGAATAATATACACATATCTGACATTTTGCATAAAATTTCAGAATGCATTAATTTAATTATAATATTGCATCATCAGAAAAGTCATGATGTATTTTTCTATGTCTTTCCATGAAAAGTGCATCATGACTTTTCTGACTACCCAATAGGATAGAATTCAGACAGACATTTATGTTTTATTGGATATTAACTTATTTCTGGTTTGATTGCTTATGTTTATCTTTTAAATTAATTTGTTCATTTTTCTGTCCTCACTGTTAAGGTGGATACATTGCAAATAGCCTAGCAATCATGACAGACGCACTTCATATGTTAACTGACCTCAGTGCCATCATACTCACCCTACTTGCTTTGTGGCTGTCTTCAAAATCGCCAACCAAAAGGTTCACCTTTGGATTTCATCGCTTAGGTAGGTAACTGGGGTGTCTTTGGGTCATAATATTTTGTACTGAAATTACAATGAACTTATTAACTAGACTCTTTCCAGTGATACCTTATTTGAACCAAGCAAATAAAAATAGATGAACAAGATTTATTAAAAAACATATTCCAGGGTACATTCAGCCCAGTCAGCTGAACAGTTTACACCTATTTTATATGTGTGTGTGTGTATGTATGTATACATACATATATATTTTTTTTGGGGGGGGGTAGAGATTTTTGCTTTAGGGCACATATGCTCACTGAAGAAACAGAGAGAGACAGAAAGCAAGAAATCACCCCTGGGGGGATGACCACACTGCAATCCATTCTCCTTTCAGGATTTTGGGCATGCATGCACACATGTCCTTCGTGAGTTTTAAACCACTGGGTCTGGGACTCAAACTGATGTTGATTCTGTGGGAGTCCAGCAATGTAATCATTATGCCATCTGCTGATCCCTATGCCTATAATATATAATGATCATTCATCTACTTTTTAACTTGTTTTTTATTGTTATTGCTAGAGGGTATGTATGCTTGCCAGAGAGAGAGAGAAAGCAAGAGTGAGGGAGAGAAAGCATTTCCTAGTGGGGCTTAGTCATGCTAGAATCCCTTTTCTCCACTTCTTCCTATCAGGATTTTGGGTACACATGCACATGCACCCAGCAGTTTTTCAAGCTGATGGGGCTGAGATTCAGACCACGGTTGGCCATGTGGGATCTGGTTTCTAGTGCATGGCTCTTAACCACAAGCTGTGGGGCCAGCCCAGTGCTCATTGATCTTCAAGATCTCATTTCCTACGTCCTGAAATTTTCATCAGGAAAAAAGTTTACTTTCAGGTTACTGAACCAAACAGAACCACATGGGTTCAACTCGTAATGAGCATTAGCGTCCACTTCAGGCATTTTAACCAAAGCAACTGCAGTCTAAAATCAATCCATTTATTTATTTTACTGAAATTTAATCATTTAATGAATACTTGTTTGGCTTAATTCAGCCATCATGTTTAGTGGTCCTCTCCAAAACAGATTATAAAATAAGAAATGCTGTTTAATTAAGACAAATAACTTGAAAAATTATTTGGGCCATAAACAATAAATTGAAAAATATTTTATATTGATGAGTTTTTAAAGCATAAATATTCAGAGAGATTACTAAAACATGCTTACTACACCACTCATACTGCTAATTGTGTTTTTTCTTTATGTATATATATATTTATATTTATATTTATATATAGTCAATCACTGTATACTTACAGCATGCAAATGAATTTTCCAAGCATGGATACACTGTATATTAGTCCAGTTAAATATATTGTCATACATGTTATCATCAACAGATAAATTACCATTTTTGTGACCCTTACATGTTTTCATTTATTTCTTTTTCCTCCTTGATTCCCTTCCTCCCACAATGTCTTTAGTATCCATGGTTCTCCATGCTTTTATATCTTTTAATCTTTTTTTTTTGAGTTTTTTTTTTTTTTGCTATAGGACGCGTGCGCTCACCAGACAGACAGAGAGAGACAGAGAGATAGAAAGCGAGAAATCACCCCCCAGGGGGGATGGCCATGCCTCAATCCCTTCTCCTCCATTCTCCTCTCGGGATCTTGGGCATGCATGCACACGTGCCCGGCGTGAGTTTAAGCTACCAGGTCCGGGACGCGAACCACGGTCGACTACGTAGGAGTCCAGCCACATAGCCATTATGCTAACTGCTGGTCCCTTAATCTTTAAGTTTCTTCACAGAGTGCAGACATTCAGTATATATGGAGATATACGATGCCTCTCTCATAGTCTGGCTTGCTTTCCTTTGCAGTAAATCTTCCATATTCACCAGTTTTCTATCAAATGCCAGGGTCTCATTGTGTTTTTATGGCAGCCTAAATCTTAAGCATTACTGTAATATGCACAACATATACTATGGGGCTGACTGTCACTGCAGCCATTGTATAAATGTAATTCTTCAAAGGAACATATTTTTATTTGCCTACTTTGTGTAAATATTAATGTTCAATTAAGAAGGTTTAAAATCAGGCCCAGCTGCTATGGCATATTGATAATACAAGTTCTCTGCAAAACTGAAAAACATTGTGTGACCTTGGGTCCAGATCTTCTTGTTGGCCTGAAAATACACCAGGCATATGCACAGGCACCCAGGATCCTGAGGAGCCAGAAGGCTGGAGATGTGATCCTGTCATCAGCATCTGACTACTCTCTCTCTTAGAATCCATTAAAATAAAAACGTAGAAGTACCAAAACAACAAAGAGAACAGATGGTTAGGTCACCAACAAACAGGGTCTGGAGTGATGAGATCCTGTCAAGGGTACACCTCTCTCTCTCTCTTTCCCCCACGTCTGTGGGCATGTGCCTTATATCTAAAAAAAAAAAAAAAAAATCATAGCTCTGCTTCTTACTGTGTTTTTAAATCTTTTACTAATTTTGAAAATATGTGTCAAATAATTATGTGGACTATTATATGAAATATCATATAATCAGATGTCATTTGCAGAAAACCTAGAAGTTGACCTGGTTTTCTTTTTTTTTTTCTTGGAGAAATTTTTGCTGTAGGGTACATATGCTCACCAGAGAGGGACAGAGAGACAGAAAGTGAGAAATGCCTTTCTCTGATGGGAGGAAGGCCACACCACAATTCCTTGTCCTCCGCTCTCCTCTCGGGATCATGGGCATGCACACACATGCACCTGGCATGAGTTTCAAGCTGCTGGGTCTGAGACTCGAACCATAGTCAACTACGTGGGAGTCCAGCAACATAACCATTAGGCCATCTGCTGGTCCCCAATAGCTTTCTTTATGTGACTTTTCTTCCAGATTTTGTGCTGAAGAGGTTAACGTGGATTAACTAAAATAGTAATTATATAAAAAGACTGTAGTAAGGGGAACCAGCAGTTAGCATAATGGCTATGTCGCTGGACTCCTACGTAGTCGACCGTGGTTCACGTCCCGGACCTGGTAGCTTAAACTCACGCTGGGCGCGTGTGCATGCATGCCCAAGATCCCGAGAGGAGAATGGAGGAGAAGGGGTTGCGGTGTGACCATCCCCCATGGGGGGTGATTTCTCGCTTTCTGTCTTTATGTCTCTCTCTGTCTGTCTGGCGAGCGCACACGCCCTACAGTGAAAATCTCTCCAAAAAAAAAAAAAAAAAGACTGTAAGAAAAGTTGCTTGTATTTGAAATAAAAAGCAAGATTTGCAGTATGGTAATGTAAATCGTTACCCTAGGTTAATGGCAAAATGATAGTATTGGAGTCTTTTTGTAGCATCATATAGTTCTACTGAGCAAAGACCTCTGGCAGATCTGGCTTGGTGATGAGTTGTCCTGGAGTAGGTGTATGTTTGCAATGCTAATTCTATATAATTGTTATTTTATCTTCTGATGCTAAAGGAGCGGAAAGTGGGACCAGCCGATGGTATGGTGGTTATGTCACTGGACTCCCATACCTGACCATGGTTCAAGTCCCATACCCAGTGGCTTAAAACTCACACCGGGCACATGTGTGTGCATGCCCAAGATCCTGAGAGGAGAATGGGGAGTGAGGTGATTTCTTCCTTTCTGTCTCTTTCTGTCTCTCCAGTGAGCACATGCGCCTTAAGAGCAAAAAATCTCTTTAAGGAAAAAAAAAAGGAACAGAAAGTATTTAGCTAAGAAGTCTTCCCCTGTACATGCAGTAAAAAAAAAACAAAAAAACTCTAGTTAGTGATTCACTTTAGCACCTTCCTCCCACCCCTGATAAAAGGTATGTCTGTTAACTATTCACATCTTAGTGGGAGTTTAATCATATCACATGAAACATCTATGGAAAAAGAATAGATTTCTAGAACTTCCTCGAAACAGGATTTTTTATTGAGGTAGAAAGACGACAGGATTGAGGTGGTCAACATTAGATAGCCAGCAGTCAGTCTGAGAGTAGTCGGCCCCTTGGGTATGGTGGAGAGGGAGATGTTGGCAGCAGGTTATTTAGAACAGTGCATGAGAGGATCTGCAGACAAATGTGGAGTGGCGTTCTGGTGGTGACACGGGCCACTGAAAGTCGTATCTGAGGTCTTTTAGCAGAGTGCTTGTGATTTTTTGTGGCTAAGTTGAAATGCAATGAACAGTTTAGAAGTCCTAGACAAATCCAGTACAGTCCACTGTGTTTCCATGTTCCCTTCCTATCTTCCATTGCAGGAAGGTAGGAAAGAGAGATATCATTAAGTAGAGGAGAGACTGTATGTCCACTCTCAGTTTTACAGACCCCTGAAACGTGTCTTTAGACGTTTGCTGCATGTAGTCCTTTGAGGCAATAGAAAAATAAGTGTTACGTAAGTGAAATATACTCGATGTTGGCATATGGCACTAGCAAAGTTAACAGTTAAGATAAAATCAGTACATTTACTCAGCACCAGTGAAAACAAATATGCTCGGCTTCTATGTGGCTTACATAGTTGAAACCAATTGTTTTTCACTCATTGATCAAGTGCCCACTAGTTACCTGCTGAATGAATGAATAATAGCATAGGGTGGGGAGACAGGCAGTAAATATGTGTACAAACATGAATATAATCATAAATGATAATAAATGCTATAAAGAGAAATAGAAGGAATAGTGATGGGAAAATAACAGAAGATAGGAGGACTCCAGGATTTTTGACACAAACTCAGATGCTCTAGTTTTGATAATTCATTGATGTTTTTAAATGTACAATCGTTTTCATACTTCATAGTACTATCAAAACTTGATAATCATGTTTTCTATTTAGGTTTTTATTTTAGCATTATCCATTCAAACCCAAACTGTTTATTTTTTGTATATAAAATTCAGAGCATATTTTAGTCTTTATTAGATTACTCGACATAAACATTTGTTTATATTTCAGCTGAATGAAAAGACTCAAATGATCTTTTAGCAAAAAACACATATTCACTCATCTTCCTTCTCCAATGCCATAATTCAGACAGGTAGACTGGTTTAATTATGTATGTATAGAATAAAATAGCAAAATATGTTAGAACTACTGTAATAGTTGCTTTTCTGGCAATTCTGTCTTTCAAGAGTTTTTAATTTATGCTAAATTTCCATTGAGATTGAAATATGACTGTTCGGAGCCAGCAGATGGCATGATGTTTAAGGCTCTGGACTCCCACATGACTGACCATGGTTCAAGTTTTGGACCTGGTGACTTACTTTCTCACTTTCTCTCCCTCTCTGGGTATCTCTCTGGTCAAACTAAAAATAATAAGAAATATGATTGTTCAAGTTTACTGAAACCTAATGGAATAATAACTTTCACTGAAATCTAGGTTTTTAACTGTGCCAAGTTGTTGGGTCTCCTTTAAGAAAATGAAAAATTCATCCTACATGTACTTCTTTTGTCTTAGAAGACTTTATTATGTGACTGGAGACCAACCCAGAGCAAGAATGAGATCAGAACAGGTCATAACTTGGTTGTTGACTGAAAGCTTCCTTCTCTCTTAAATGTTGTAGGAAGATAAAAAGCTTGCCTATTTTTATCTGCATTTCATCACATTAAAAATACTATGAAAGAAAAAAATTTAAACACTAGTTAGTTCTATTCATGGTATTTCACCAAAGTTTAATTTATTCATAATGAAAGAGCTTTTTGTTTGTTTCATGAGAATGATCACATTTCCACTATTAGAATTTATAGCCAGGTAGTCTTGTCTGTGCTTTATACTTTACGATTATGAATCTCATCCCTAAAAATCTACTTTAAATTCTGTGTTCTTTCCTCTTTTGCGTTTATCAGTACTCTTTCTAGAAGACATTTTGACAGGTGATTAGAATTTAAAATAATAAATGACTGTCTTTGCTTACACCAAGGGAGCTCGACTATGAGACAGATACCTTATTAATTGCTGGACAAAGGTTATCATTGATAGCAGTATCCTAACAGGTCATTATGAGAATTTCTAGGGATCAGTTGGATTCCATTACTGTTAACTCTAGCAGGCATCAGTACCTTTTTAAAGCTGCTTGTGTGTGAAAACTGTGATGTGGAGAACTGAATTTTTAGTACAGGCTACAGGAGCTTAGTGGGCCTTGTAATAAAGAATTGTAATACAGGAGCTTAGTGGGCCTTGTAATAAACAGAGCCAAGGAGCTCTGTTTATGCTTTTGGTTGACGGTGTTAGTTTGACTTGATTGGTTTGTTTTCCTTATCTGAGAACTCATAAAAAGTTAATTCTAAATGTTCAGGAAAATTATCACTAGAGTGTAGGGTTGTCAGATTAGCACACAATGACAGGATGCCCACTGTATCTGAAATATTGCATGTGACATGTTGATACTTATTATTTGTTGTATACCTGAACTGAAAATTTAATTGAGCATCTAATATTTTTACCTTATAGTATAGTTTATCATCCAAACTAGAACACTTCTGATAGTGAAATGGGGCACTGTTAATAATTCTGCCAGGACAACAAGCCTAAACTGCACTGTCCTGGGAAAATTGCAAAATATGGTCAACCTAAGTATAAGGGGTTTGGAAAGAAGTTTTAATTATTGGTATTAAATTTTCATAATCAATTACATCTTTGTGTTAACTGGCAAGTTATACATCTTTATAAATGCAAAATGTATTATCATTTTTATGTTTAAAAAAAATCGATTGAGGGCCCAGCAGGTGACATGGAGGTTCAAGCAGCTGGGTCCCATGCGGTCAACTTCATGGTTTGAGACCCGGACCCAGCAGCTTGAAAGTCATGCTGAGCACATTTGCGTGCATACCCAAAATCCTGAGAGGAGAATGGAGAAGAGGGGATTGTGGTGTGACCATTCTCCCTGGGGAATGATTTCTTTCTTTCTTTCTCTCTCTCTCTCTCTCTCTCTCTCTGGCAAGCACACCCACCTTATAGCAAAAAACTTAAAACAACAACAAAAAAAAAAACGAATGTTTAAAACTATGGCAGCCTGGGACCAGCAGTTAGCATAATGGCTATGTCACTGGACTCCCATGTAGTCAACCGTGGTTCGCGTCCCGGACCCGGTGGCTTAAAACTCAGGCCAGGCACTTGTGTGTGCGTGCCCAAGACCCCGAGAGGAGAATGGAGGAGAAGGGATTGTGGCGTGGCCATCGTGATTTCTCGCTTTCTGCCTCTCTGTCTCTGTCTGTCTGGCGAGCGCACACGCCCTATAGCAAAACAAACAAACAAAAAAAACTATGGCAGCCTAATTGCTATTTCAGCCTTGATACTTGATTAAAGCTCTTCTACTAGCAGAAGGAAGCTACTAGTATATGATATTTTAATTTTGAAAAATAATTGTCTTTATATTATCTATGTGTACTTTACCTATTAACAATTAGAACCTTTTCAAATTGCCAGAAGGCCTATGTGGCTTACCAGAGAGAGAAAGGGAGAAAGCACCACCCAGAAGGGCAGAGTTATGCCACAATCCCTTCTCCTCCATTTCTCCATGTTATTGGAATTCAACCTGTGAATGGCTATATGGGGCCCAGCTCCCTTAACCACAAGGATATAGGGCCAGCCCCCAAGCAGTATAACTTAAGAGAAGAAATTCCATGTCTTGGGCTCACAGGTGGCATGGAGGTTAAGGCAGCTGAGTCTCACATGGCCAACTGCATGGTTCTAGTCTCAGACCCAGGATCTTGAAAATCACACCAGGAGAAGGGTTTTAGCATGACCATCCCCTTTTGGAAGAATGATTTCTCACTTTCTCCCAATACCCTCCACAAGCACATATGCCTGGTAGCAAAACTTAAAACATTTTTTAAAAAAAAGAAATTCCATGCCTTTTCTGTCTTTTATTTGCCTTAAGTCTCTCTTAACCTATTTAACTTTCGTTTTCTGGAATTTAGTAAATTACCTACCATTCATATTTAGCTTCGTCTTAATTGTATAGCCTTTTATCATCTTTTGTTCAACCTTTAATTAACTTCATTCTTCAAAATCATCTATAAATATTCGAATGCCCACTATATGCAAACCACTTGAAGTGTACTACATATAACATGGAAGAAAACCGGTTCATATCTCCAAAGAGCTTATAGTCCGATTTTATGGGAAGTTTCTCCACAGCTTTGTATATTTTAGTTTGGTCCTTTCTCTGTCTTCCTCGCCTCTTTTTATTTAAAGAAAATTGCTTGATTTTAAAAAAATTTTGGGACCAGCAGTTAGCGTAATGGCTATGTTGCTGGACTCTCATGTAGTCAACTGCAGTTCGCGTCCCGGACCCGGTGGCTTAAACTCACGCTGGGTGCGTGTGCGTGCGTGCTCAAGATCCTGAGAGGAGAATAGAGGAGAAGGGATTGCGGCGTGGCCATCCCCCCTGGGGGGTGGTTTCTCGCTTTCTGTCTCTCTGTCTCTGGCTGGCGAGCACACGTGCCTGAAAGCAAAAAAACCTCTCCCCCCCCAAAAAATATTATTCATAATATAGTGCATACATGCACTTGTGACAGAGAGAAAGGGAGAGAGAGAGAAGCACCCATCACAGGGTCTGGTCATGCAGCCGTCCCCTTCGTCCAGTCCCCCAGCCTTTCAGGTCTTGGGCACTCACATGTGTACCTGGAATATTTCTGTCTGACCAAGCTGAGGATTCAAACTGCAGTTGCCACGTGGGATCGAGCATCTCTTGAGCAGTACATTAGTGTTGTACTATGGCGCTGGCCCTTCTTCAGCTCTTAAATTGCTTTTAAAGTAGTATTATTAGTATTAAGAATAGATATACCATGGTTTTAAATAGGAATTTTATGTTTCTGTGTTGTTCCACATTGTGTTATCTGTTGTATCGATACACAGGTTTCTATATAAAATATGATTTGTGTCTATATTAATTCGGTATCTTAAAGAAATAGCTATAACTGCTAGATAATTTTTCAGTGTTGTATATTATAAAATGTATAAAAAGTCCAAGATACTAGAATTGCCTGTAACCTTTTAGCACTGTGTCATCCAAGATAAATTTTCCAGGTTGTTTCACCTTTTAACACTTAACAGGATTAATGTCAGATTTCTCTAAAGGAAAAGTTTTCCTTAGAAGTATTTCCTTGCTTTGATTGTTTTGAGTGTCAACACTTGTTTTACATAATAACATTAACTGTTTTTCGAAATACTTCACAGGCCAGCCCCATGGTGTGGTGGTTCAGCACTGTGCATTAGTAGTCAGATGCCACCTGCTGACTGCAGTTTGAATCCTAGCCCTGGCAGATGGAAAGACACTGTGGATGTGTGTTCATGCCCCAAATCCTGCCAGGATGGAGAAATGGAGGGAAAAGGATTGTGGTGTGACCTTGACCCATTGGGGTTCTCTCTCTCTCTCTCTCTCTCTCTCTCTCTCTGGCAAGTGTATGCACCCTCTGGCCATTGAAAAAAATTTAATTAAAAATAAATACATTTACTTCATATTGCCCTATTTTTATTTTCAATAGATTTAATTATGTTTGCTTTATATTCACAGGGTAGACAATGTTAAAATGCAAAAGCATATTTAATGCAAAGTCATTCCTGTCTCTCAGCTACCACTTCTTTTCACCCAGAGCAACAAGTTCTTTATGAGTATTTTGTATAATCCTTATAAGGATTTCATTTACAGATGATGACTTATATATTCTTTTTAGCTTTTCTTTTACACAGATAGAAACATATCATGCACAATGTTGTGTACTTTGCTTTTTACACATAACACTATGTCTTGGAGATTATTCTTTATCAAAATAAGCTTTTTTTAGCCTGTAATCTCCACTACTTGGGAGGCTGAGACAAGAGGATCCCAAATTCTAGGCCAATCTGAACAAGATAGTGAAAGAAGTGAGCATCTCTTAAAAAGGGGGGGGAGAATATATATCCATCTCTTGTGTATTATCTGTAAAAATACTTAATTTGACCCTAAAGAGATAGGAATAGACAATGAGGAGTAGTGAGGGTGAATTAGTGGTGGATCCATATCAGTTAAGCTGCTAACCACATTTTTAGAGGTTTATTTGTTTGTTTGCTATAGAGTGTGTGTACTTGTCAGAGAGACCGAAAATGAGAAATCACCCCGATGGCCACACTGCAATCCGTTCTCCTCCAGTCTCCTCTTGGGGTTTTGGGCACACAGACACACCAGCCTGGCGTGAGTTCCAGCCACGTAACCATTATGCCATCTGCTGGTCCCACTAAACAGTTTTTATATATGAAAAAAAATGACATTTATAAAAATGATATAGTGCTTTTATCTCCTTAGGGGAAATATTTGCTTGTCACCAAGTATAATTGCTATGCTAGAAATACATTTGTTTTGTGTACGTTTTCCTCCAGAGGTTTTATCGGCTATGGTTAGTGTGCTATTGGTGTATATACTCATGGGATTCCTCTTGTATGAAGCCGTACAGAGAACTATCCATATGAACTATGAAATAAATGGAGACATAATGCTCATCACCGCAGCCGTTGGAGTTGCAGTTAATGTAATGTAAGTGCTACTTTTTCACATCACCATTCGCAAGTACTCTGAATTTAGAGACTATCATCCATGCATTCAAGTAATACATAGTAGTTTTGTCATCGTTTTAAATCATATATTTTCCTTGTAAACATTAATAGAACACATTGAACAGTAAATTCCTCATTAGTTTTCTCAACTACACTGGAGTTTAGCTATCAGAAATTTATTTAGGACAAAGCTTTTCATTGTTTTAACTTTTAGAATATAGGTTGACTATCTCTTAAGCAAAATACTTGGGATCAAAAGTGTTTCCGAGTTTGGATTTTTTTTTCAAATTTTGAAATATTTGCATGCAAATAATGAGATATCTTGGGGATGGGACCCAAGTCTAAACATGAAATTTATGTGTTTCATGTACAACTTGTACATGTAGCCCTAAGATCATTTTATATAATATTTTTGTAGCCCAGCATTTTGACAGTGCCAGTCACATGAGATGAGGTGTGGAATGTTCTACTTGCAGTGTCATATCACTGCTCAAAATGTTTTGGATTTGGAACATTTCAGATTTTTGGATTAGGATGCTCAACCTGTACTTACATATTAACTAGATTTATCTTTTTAACTGCCATGTTGCTTCATTAGTGTCTGCCAAGTGACATTTTTTTCTGTAGCAAATACTTTTATCAATAACATTAGGGAAAATAATGTTTTCTTTTATTTTTTTTAACAGAATGGGGTTTCTATTGAACCAGTCTGGTCATCATCACTCCCATTCCCACTCCCTGCCTTCAAATTCTCCTACCACAGGTCCTGGGAGTGGACACAGCCGTGGGCAGGATAGCCTGGCAGTGAGAGCCGCGTTTGTGCACGCCCTGGGGGATCTGGTGCAAAGTGTTGGTGTGTTAATAGCTGCCTACATCATACGATTCAAGGTAATAGGATTGCTCATTTTTCCATTTTAAAAATGTATTTAATTTCAAAATGAGAAGTTGGTGTCTTTCATTAGGATACAGGCCACTAATGCCAGTTCTATTCATTTTGCATTGATATAAGATTAATTAGCCATCTGTACAGCTCTTTTGTTAGCAGTAAACACAGCGTATCATCTTGTGGAGTAACTCGTCTGTATTTGGCTTTGGCGGTGCTTTTTCACTGGAGAACTCAGTTTTAAGCTTTGTCACTGAACTGCTAGTTAGCAACATGTGCACTGAGCTAGAAACTCAGAGTTCTTGGCTCTGCTGTTAGCCTGGACCTTGAGCAAGTCCCTCAACTCTACACTTGAGTTCCTTCCTCTTTACTCTGAGGGTCCTAGACCAGAGAGCTACTAACGCTTCTTCCAGCTCTGATCCTGTGATTCTGGGAGGACGATTTAGAGAAAGCACAGAAGAGAATACTAGAAAAAGCAATTAAACTTCCGGAAAGTGGTCCCATGAGGAAAACCATTTAAACAATCTGGAAAATAGTGAAGATGATTTCTCCATTATGATATCCAAATTTAAAAGTATTTTCCAGTTCTTCTAAAGAAAGCCAAAGAACAGGGGACATGTGTGTTGCTTTGCTCTACAGTCTGTTTTATGTCCGTCTATATTTAATCATACAGCTTTGATATATTGCCTTTTAGCCAGAATACAAGATCGCTGATCCCATCTGTACATACGTATTTTCATTACTTGTGGCTTTTACAACATTTCGCATCATATGGGACACAGTAGTTATAATCCTGGAAGGTAAGTTTTCACTGATTTCTGCATCCTGAGTTTATGGCTTCTCTAAAGCAGACTGGGGTTCAGAGAGGACACTCTAGGAGCTATGTCTCTTGCTTTTGACTGATCCTCATTACGCTGTATACTGCTACCTTACATGTGTGCGACATACAGAGAGCAGTGCCCTCCCTCTGTCACCCACTTGACCGTCACACTTCCTGGGAATAGGAGGTAAGGCAAACGGGGCTAAATTATCTCCATTTGCAAACAGGCAAACTGAGGCTCTGAGGAATAGCATAAGTTGATGAAGGCCATGCTGGCACTAGGACAAGGATGACTGTTAGAGTGATTAGGTCTAGTCGATTGTTTTGTTTTGTTTTCATTTATTACCATTAAACTTGTGACTTTGTTGTATTTATGACAACCTCACCGTACTGATATTATATGTAAACATGAATATAAAAACTCCCAACAATAGGTTTATTATCATTGGATCATCCTCTGTTTTGGTTGTTGTTTACTTTACAAAGAAAAAAAATTTTTTTGGAGGGTTTTTTGTTTTTTAGTTTTTGTTTTTTTTTTGCTATAGGGCGCGTGTGCTTGCCAGAAAGACAGAAAGCTAGAAATCACCCCCCACGGGGGCTGGTCACGCCGCAATTTCTTCTCCTCCATTCTCCTCTCGGGAGCTTGGGCACACATGTACATGCACCCAGTGTGAGTTTAAGCCACCACTGGGTCCGGGACTCAAACCGTGGCCGACTACATGAGAGTCCAGCGACATAGCCATTACGCCAACTGCCGTTCCCTACAAAGAAAAATTTTTAAACTATGTTTTAAACTCTTGTATATATCCTAAATTTATAGTAAAAATGTGTATATTCATGGTTTGGTATTTTTGGTTTTGCTTTGTTTATGACATCATAGAGTGCGTGTGTTAGCCAGAGAGGAGAGATACAGAAAGAGGGAAAGTGAGAAACCACCCATAGGGATGTGGTGGGGAGAATGGCCAAGCCACAGCCTCTTCACTTCCATTCTCCTCTTGGAACTTTGGGCTCACACAGATACACACACACTCAGCATGATTTTCAAGCTGCCACGTCCAGGAATAGAACTACGGTCAGCCATGTAGGAGTCCAGTGCCTTAACTACCACACCACCTGCCAACCCTATGCATGGTTTATATTAAACCACTGGGTCATCGTAAAAGTAATGATGCATTTTTGCATAGCAAAATGTGTCATGACTTTCCCAATGACCTAATATTAGTATATCTTAAAGTGTTTATTTAAACTGAGTTTGACAAAACCATTTTTAAAGTGTCTTATCAGGGGATCAGCAAATATCATAATGGTTGCATTGCTGGACTCCTGTGAAATCAACTGTGGTTCGAGTCCCAGCCCCAGTAGCTTAAAACTCAGGCCAGGTGCTGTGTGTACATTCTCAAAATCCCAGGAGGAGAATGGAGAAGGGCTACTCCCCCTGGGGGGCAATTTCTCATTTCCTGTCTCTATCTCTGGCAAGCACACACACCTTATAGCAAAAAAAAAAAAAAAATAGCTTGTGCTCAGTATGGTCCAACTGCTCCATTCATGCAAGCAATGTTGGAAGCCATAGCTACTGATTTTTT
>NW_006208722.1:1042854-1062658 GCF_000334495.1 Tupaia belangeri chinensis
AATATATATATATATATATCCTATCAGTAATGTAAAATTTCTTTTTTACTTATAAGTTATATATTCCAAACTAATAGGTGTACCAAGCCATTTGAATGTAGACTATATCAAAGAAGCCTTGATGAAAATAGAAGATGTATATTCAGTGGAAGATTTAAATATCTGGTCTCTCACTTCAGGAAAATCTACTGCTATCGTTCACATACAGCTAAGTATGTTGCTGATGATAAATGTGGGCCTAGGGTTGGTGGATTTCTGTCTTTGGAACTAAACATCTGTGCTTGTAATTAAGTAGAAAGACTTTTCTGCTGTAGAGATTTGTTTTAAGGGAGAGTGAGGCTTTTCAGAAGTAAGTCGTAGGTCAATATTGACAGCACAAGAGTAATTTTATAGATGAGATCATATACATTTACTTTTACAGTAGGCTAAAAGCATTATGTTTACCATGTTCTTTTCTACATAAGAAAATCTAGACCCTCATGTTTATCTCTTTAAAATCATTCATAGATTGATGGATTGATGCTATTTTATTTTTATCAAAGAAATATGTGCACATGATTTAAAAAGGTGCATATGGTCTTTAATGACAGTCTGTGGTTGATGTCTAGTGTTCTCTACCTGAGAGCAGACTGGGAAGATTGCAGTAATGGGAAGCCATTCTGGGTGTGTGAGCTGACTACTTCACTAACTGAATAGCTTAGAGAGTCTGGAAATCAGACTAATAAAAGCATGTTCATCGTGTACTAAGGTTACTTTTCCCTGTATCTTGTTCACTAATGCGCAGCTATGTACAATGAAAAATAATATTTTCTTGCCATTGCAGTTCCTGGAAGTTCATCTAAATGGGAGGAAGTACAGTCCAGAGCAAAGCATTTATTATTGAACACATTTGGCATGTATAAATGTACTATTCAGCTTCAGAGTTACAGGCAAGAAGTGGACAGAACTTGTGCAAATTGTCAGAGTTCCAGTCCCTAATTTTATCTGTGTTGGGGACTCCTGCCTTATTTATTCTGCAGTCACAGACTCGAGAGCAATAAATGCAAACCTAAATGCGAAAGTGGGATTCCTGACACCTGTGTTCACACCAAGCACCAGTTTCTCAAAACAGTCCAGCCGGACAGTGCTAGTCTGTTTAATGATAAAATGAGACTTCACCGTGCTCTTCAGATGAAAATGTTTCCAAAACACTGTTTACAGAATGAGATGTGACTCTACAGATACCTCACAGAAGACAATCCAAGACCATACTTCTTTAATTTGACAGAGTCCATGTCTTAAAGGAAGCATCAAGAATTCAGTATTTGCATTTACAAATACTTTTAAAGGGACATTTTCTATTAAGCCAGTGCTGGAAAACTGTATTTTTTAAAATTACGTAATCTTGACACCCAGCTTCTGGAATTGCTGCTCTCTTTTTACCGATATTCCTTCTCAACAGATTTCACAGAATCCTAGTAATTACCCAGAGAGTGGAATAAGCATGTATTCCCCAGTGTTTCAGAAATGTTTTTTTTTCTTTTCACAAATAAGTCTTAATGTTATTGTGATAGTTATACTTTATAAACAGCTTTTTCCAGATGTTACAGGGTTTTAAAACTCAAAAATTAATGTTTTTGATTATTTGTAATCATATCAGAACCAAATCTTTACATATTGTGGTCTCTCTTGTTAAATTACCAAAATTATTCTGAATGGCAAAAGTTAGTCTTAAACTCAAATTACTATATGATAATTTCAAACAAAATAAATGAGCAAGGATGGGGTTGGGAGTTGGAGATTGGTGTCTTCCCAGAATCACTTTTACTCTCCATGGAAGTGTTTTCAGAACAGGAAGAGACTGCACCAGGATGTAATGATCTTCTGTTCCTTTAAGAACTGTCAACGTCCTCTACAAAAAGGTTACGTGGTGCCTTGGTGCCTGCCTTCATACCAGCTCATCTGTGGGTGCCCTTCAGGGTAAACTTCTAGAGGGCGAAGGTTCAGTTTGTAATACCCGCCACTCACCTGCAGATCAGTTCCATTACTCCAGGGAGAATATCTGGTTTCTGATGCAGGCTAGGAATTCTCCATGGACTCTAGAAACTCCAAGATGTAGTTTTGAGGTTTTCCACTATTATTAGAGCAGAAATGTGCAGAGAGGTTGAGAAGCTATTCCTTTGGGAGACAAAAAAATGTAAAGAATTTTTGACCTTATGTGAGTATTTTTGACAGTGCCAGGGTAGGGTGGGGCATTAAATCTGTTACGGGGAGGCCAGGCATAGGCGTTTCCCACTGAAGGCAGCCTCCTTGGTAACAGTTGTGTTAGAGGAGCCGTGAATATGCATGTTTCATTTTGCAACCATCAGTTTTGAGATTATCTGCACATCGGGAGTCCTTTTACAGCAGGGACAGTTTCTTATATCAAGAGTGGCTATAGTTGTGGGGCTCCTCAGAGAGTCAGTAGAGGAACCATGTACGGGCAGGGTGTGCATTGAAATTCCACACAGGCGTGCAGATGACCCACAGTGTAAACAAAGAACAGGAAATAGATTTCATCTTTTACCAAGCACCTTGCCATAAGCAGGCCTAAGATAAAACCTGTATTTACCTAAAAGGTGGTTAGGAGTTGATGGTACCAATAAAAGGGTTGATGATACCTAGCAAATACCCAGTAGATGTTTGTTAAATTGAACATTTATTTTATGGGATTCCTACTGTGAATCTATTTAAAATAATGATTTGAATTTCTCAGAAACATTTAAACTATTTCGATCAAAATGCTGTCACATACAGGAGGCAAGTAAGATTAAACAAGAAGCATCCCAGTGTATGTGTGGACATCAGGTACCCAGCGAGAGAAAGGAAACTATACGCTTACAGTTTTTTCATCTCTACTGAGCTTATTTCTTGTAAAAACAGTTTGAAATTCACTTGAGGACTGAAAAGTATCCTTTTGTAAAATACAGAAACATTGAAAAATGTGAAAATCTTAATTACCACGTTCTGCTTAAAATGTGGTGCATGTGAAATGTCCTGTGCTTGTTTTTGTAGCAAGAACTAGATTTTTAAAAACGTTCTTTCACGAGAGACATAGACAAAGAGGAGAGAGGGAGGCAAGCGCTCTCAGGACGGTCTCATGCACAGTCCTTCCCACAGGCCAGCCGCAATCATGGGTGCGCCCGCGTGAACCAAATGTGCACAGGTCAGCTGGGAACTGAACCCCCATCTTCCATATGGCTCCAGCAGTGTGGAGCACCACACCACCACCGCTGGGCCACAACCGCAGATTGTCTGTTTGTCCTTTACTGAGACTACAAGATTTGAGAATTGCTAGATTTCACTGTTCATAGCTTCATAAAACCTACAACGGTTGATGTTAACTGAGCAGATGGGACCAGGGACTGCATGGCTGACAAAGGGGGCTCGGGCTGTCTTACCTGGCAAGCTGTGACCACATGTTATACTTCTTATTTGAACTCTCAAAGAGCTCTCTGTTGCCTGTGAAAAGCAGCATCTGAGTTGGACAGACACATTAGCCTTGTTACTTTTGCACTAGGAAAACAGATTATAACATAACTTGGCAGTTCTTCAGTGTGGTATATTTTAATATTTGCAAATAATCAGTTACTTGTGTTCATAAACCTGTGTTTCACAATTCTGGCCAGATGCAGCTTTTTCATTTGTTTTACGGCAAGGCCTATTGTTACATTAAGAATTATGCTGCCTTAGAAATTCAGTGGACATGTAGTTGAATAAGGCATATTTCAGAGAGCTTTTATTTGCAGAACTAGAAACTATTGTAATTCTTACCTACCTTTCCATTAACTATGACTTACGTAATGTGAGCACAGATTTTCACCATTTATAGCTCCTTTCAATATTGTTTGCCAAATCACTGGATTTTTTTTCTTTTACTCTTTTTAACTTGGGGTGCTTTATTTCTATTCTCTGAAACTATTTCCTGCTCTTACAAGTCTCTGTTCTTTCTCTCCAACCCAGCTATCCCAGATGACAGTATTTGTCTTCAGCAGAATTTTCCCAGAACAAACATGGTCCAGATCAGATACATAAAATTAGTTTCTTATTTTAATGTGAGACATAGACACTACTTAGAAATGTGTTTCCTGGAGGGAAGGAACATTTTTTTTTTCTTTACCAGCTTATTGTCCCTCTTCCAGATTTCCCTGCACACTGAACTTGGTAGAATGTGGTAGACGGAAAGGGCCTAGTGCCACCACCAGTGAAGATCATTGCTGATCAGACTCTGGGTCCTGCTTCTCAAACAACCGCTCACAACTTTGACAGAGATGATCATTTGATTCTGAAACATGAACAGTTAGCTAAATTTATTTTCTTTTGATGCATTTGTGTTGGTTGGCTCACAATCATGAGTAAGGTATTCTTACAGAATTTGAGCCCCTTGGGAATAAGGTCCTAGGTAATTTTGCTGTTGACTACCTTGTATACAGTAAAGTTGCAGAATGTGTTCCTAGATAGAAGATCAGTTCATTTGCTTCAGTTTGTCCTTGAACCCAGCTTAGCCCATGAGCCAACTGGGTATTAGTCATAAATGAACAATCATACCTCAAGGTACAATGTGTTGAGAGGAGGCAAGTGATCTCCAAATAACTTAGTAAGATTAATATCTCAGTAGCCAAAATTCCCTTTCCAGACCTTAACTCCAGATCTGTTGTGAATCCTGTTGACCAGGGCTTCAGATTTGTTTTCCAAAGCATTAATGAGGTGTACAGTTGGTGCTGTTGGTAGGAGCATGCTCATTGGAGAGAAGCAACTGCGGGATTTCTCCAGTATTGATTTACGTGTGTGTGTGTGTGTGTGTGTGTGTGTATCCAGGCCAAATGGTCATTGAATGCTTGCTTAGAAAGCGTTGAGCCAGCTTTTCTAATCATTGTGAGGAACAATAAACATTTTCTGATGTTTAGGAAGATTAGACAACATTTTTGGAGACTTTCCCAGTTAAACCTATGACCATGTCAATTTGATGAGTGCAATTAAGTTTTTCAGAAAAAACTGCAACACAAAATTGAAATGGGCCAGTATGTCAGCATTCCACCTGGAAGATACAGTATATTGGGAAACTTTATGCTTCTCTAAATAAGTATATGTTATTAAATAAGCCATATCACAGTTAAGAAATTGTATATACTTTTCCATATGCCTCTGCAGAAACCAGATATTTTGCATATAATTGATTTTAGAGATTTTGAAGTTGGGGTTTGTCCATGTAATTAAGATAACAATATATGTATATGTACTGTATTTGCAATTTTCAAACTGTAATTTCCTATACATTTATTAAATAAAGTGTTGCTTTGCCTTGTGGTTTATTAAAAAATGAAAATGTTCAGTCCCTTAAATTTCTGCTGTTTTTATTGACTAAGTAGGCTTTAAAACAGACTCTCCTTAAATAGAAAAGCATTGGAAGATAGATCACAATCTATCTAGTTTGTTAATCTCAGGTTGTAATGCTCTCTCAGATGTTTAAGAAATAAACCTGAAAAAAGTCTTCCGGACAGGCCAAAAAGGGCACTAAAAGAACTTGCTCATTTGATACCAGTCTCGCCATGTCCGGAAAGTCCCAGGAACAATGGCAAGAGGGAAGGTTAAGCAGTGGTGTAGGCCCACAGGTGGAGTAGTGCTTAAGGCACTGGACTCCCATGTGGTTGACTATGGTTCCAGTCCAGGGCCCGGTTGCCTAAAATTTAGGCTGGGCACGTGTGCCCATAATCCTGAGGAGAATGGAGAAGGGATTGTGGCATGGACATCCCCCTAGAGGATGACTTCTCTCTTTCTGTCTCTGGCAAGCACACATACCCTATAGCAAAGAATTTGTCCCCAAAAGAGCCTCAGTGCAGGGCTGGCAGGTGATGTAGTGGTTAAAGTTACGGGATTCCCACATGGCTCGCAGTGGTTTGAGTCCTGGACCTAGTGGCTTGCTTTCTCACCTCTCTGTCTCTGGTCAGATTTAAATAATAATAACAAATGGAGTTACATAAATAGATCATTCATTTTTAAAAAAAACTGAAAAGCTACAGTGTAAGTGAGATGGGTGGGGCCCATCCAGAAGTCTGAGAATCATGCTACTAACTCTCCAGGAGTGAGGACCAGGGGCCAGCAAGCCATGCTGCCTCCCAGGACAAATCTAACCCACAGCCTGTTTTGTTTGGTCCAAGATCTAAGAATGGTTTTTATATTTTTGAATGGTTAAAAAAAAAATCAGTAGAACTATATTTAGTGACGTGAAAATTATATGAACTGTAACTCCAGTGTCCACAAAGCGTTAACTGGAACACAACAGACTCGTTCAATTATGTATTGTCTATGGCTGCCATTGTGCCACTGTGGCAGAGCAGTTGTAATGAATCTCAAATATTTACTCTGGCTCATTACAGAAAGGTTGACCAACCCCTGGTGTAGACTTGTACCCATCTGAGGCTATACTCACATATGAGGAGCAGCCATTCTCCCAGGGCCCACGTGGCAATTTCTGTGGCTGGTAAATGTGAGACCATCAGACTCACCAAATGTTCTTTTCCTCCCCTGACCTTTTATTGTATTTTTAAATCTCCCTTTGGGCTTAGGACAGAAATTCAAGAAAAGAGTAGCAAGATTTCATTTCCATTTTACCCACATGCCATATGCTCTGCATTTACTAGCTCTTAACACTTACGAGCAAACAATTTTTCCACAGCATAACATGAGCACCAGGATTATTCAAGTATACTTTTCAACATAAGAGCTTATGTACTCGATTTTTAAATTTTTCAATTATAGCAAAAACAAAAGGAAGTAGAAATACACGCAGGGGGTCGGCCTGGTTAAGGCAGCCAGATCCCACATGACCTATGCTGTGATTGGAGTCCTGGACCCAGCAGCTTGAGAATCACACTGTGTGTGTGTGTGTGTGTGTGTGTTTGTGTACATACTCGTTCATGCCTAGAATCCTGAAAGGAAGGAGAGAGAAGGAATTATGATGTGACCATTCCCCACGGGAAGTGCCTTCTCCCTAGTCCTCTCTGTCTCCAGTGAAGGCACATACCCTCTGGCAATCTTTTCTTTTTCTTTTTTTTTTTTTTTTTTGGAGAGGTTTTTGCTATAGGGTGTGTGAACTCACCAGACAGAGAGAGACAGAGAGACAGAAAGCGAGAAAGCACCCCCCAGGGGGGATGGCCACACCTCAATCCCTTCTCCTCCATTCTCCTCTCGGGATCTTGGGCATGCATGCACACACGCCCGGCATGAGTTTAAGTCACTGGGTCTGGTACGTGAACCGCGGTCGACTACGTGGGAGTCCAGCAACATAGCCATTACACTAATTTTTTTTTTTAAAGAGAGATTTCTGCTATAGTTGCATGCACTCACTGGAGAGACTGAGACAGAGAGATAGAAAGTGAGAAATCACTCCCCTGGAGGGATGGCCATGCTGCAATCCCTTCTCCTTCATTCTCCTTTTAAGACATTGGGCACACATGCACACCACACACCTGGCATGAGTTTGAAGCTGCCTGGTCCAGGACTTGAACTGCAGTCAAACACATGGGAGTCCAGTGCCTTAACCACCACACCACCTTCTGGACTCCCTCTGGCAAATTTTTTAAAATAATAAATTCTAATTTGAGGTAGGTCTTACAAGTTCTGTTTATGCTAAACTTTCAGCTTTATTGAATATTTTAGTAGAATAATCTTTTGGTTATATTTCAACTTAATGGTAGTCCTCTTAAAATTGCTATAAACTATGAAGTAGGCTAAGCATAAATAGGAAGTACAAAGCCCTCTGACCAAATATAATCTCTACATGAGTCATGTGTCTAAGATTAGAGGATTTAAAAGTTCAACCTCAGTGAAATATCTCCAAAGATAATCATTTTCAAGCAACATTATGGTTTAACAGGCCCTCATGTGACTTTTACAGAATAAACGGTAAAATTTGGCCCTGGACACCACCCAAAAATCATGAAGCTGATACATTGCAAGTTACCAAATCATTTTCATATTTCCCATTCTAGACTTTTCAAAAGCTTATTCTGGTTTGATTTTCAAACTACTATTGTCTATTTTTTTAAAAAATTTTTGCTCTAGAGCATGTGTGTTCTCTGTAGAAAGAGAGAGAGAGAGAAAGGGGGAAAGTGAGAAAGAGCCCCCCCCCACCACCACCAGGAGGAAAGCCACACCGCAATCCATTCTCTCAGGAGTTTGGGCAAGCATGCATGCATACCCAAATGTCTTTCAAGCCGCCAGGTCCAGGACTTGAACCAAGCAGTCACGTGGGACTCGGCCACCTTAACCACGGCGCCATGGGCTGGCCTCCTATTGTCTATGTTTTACTTCCTGGTTTCTGCATCTTGGTTTGTGGGTTGTTTGTGTTTCTTTTTATTATTATTATTTTTTATTTTTAAAAGACTTTAGCTCACTTCAAAAATATGCAGAAGCTTTGGGTGCAAAAGATTGTGTGTGGGTTACTTTTCCTCTAAAATACACTGAACTGTTTCTTTTTATAAGAATTATTTTATTTAATTTTATTCATTGTCATTTTATTTATTTATTTTGAAGTTGACCAAGGAGAGATAGAGAGAGAAGGAAAGCAAGAAAGCAAGTCGCCAGGTATAGGACTTGAACCATGGTCAAACTTGTGGGAGTCTGGCTGTCTTAACCACCACGCCACTTGCTGGGCCCACATTGAACTACTTCTTGGAAAGAGTTGGATTTTTTTCAATAGGAAGGTTTTAGAGACCTCACAAAAGGCAGGGTAACCCTAGGGCAAGATAGACTGCCTCTGCTCCCTAGACTCTCCTAGGAGCTGCAGATCGGATCCCACTTGTCATTTCTCCTCCACTTCCTTTCCGGAGGAAGCCTACTAGTATTCCAGGGATATTGGTCCCTAAATGATGATCACAACAAATTTTGGCCTCAGTCAGACCATGACTGGATTTCTGCACATTAATCCTTCATCTTCATTTGTGAATACTACGGGGCAGATTCTCATTCACACAGGCTCAAATGGAATTTTTTTTTTGAGAGTTTTTTTTGTTTTGTTTTGTTTTGTTTTGTTTTTTTGGTTTTTTTTTTTTTGTTTGTTTTTTTTTTTTTTGCTATTATGTGCACCAGACAGAGGGAGAAAGCGAGAAATCACCCCCAGGGGGAATGGCCACGCCGCAATCCCTTTTCCTCCATTCTCCTCTCGGGATCTTGGGCATGCATGCACACGTGCCAGCATGAGTTTTAAACCTCCAGGTCCGGGACGCAAACCATGGTCAACTGCATGGGAGTCTAGTGACATAGCCATTATGCTAACTGCTGGTCCCATCAAATGGAATTTCAGTATTGTCAGAACACAAGCTATTCTATCCTCTTTGCTTTTTAATGTGTGACTCTTTTACAAAGACTAGGATATCTTTAAAACGCCTAAGACAAGTATTCTATAATGTACCAAATATTAGCCTTTGGTATATATTTGGTTATAGAAACATCACTCTTTAAGATACCATGATATTGAAATTGGGACATGTCAAAAATTTAGTTCCATTGGTTGAATTTTTTTCTAAAGCAGATTGACTCATTTCAAAACACCATCCATTTAATGATGATTTAACCAAGAATCAATGTTAAAAAGACTACCTCCCTGCCACTGAACATGCTGTGGAATAGGACACAAAATTGGTATGGATTTTTGGGACTAGCAGTTGGCACGATAGTTATGTCACTGAACCCCCATGTAGTCAACTGCAGTTGGAGTCCTGGACCCAGTGGCTTAAACTCATGCCGGGCATGTGTGCGTGCATGCCCAAGAGGAGAATGGAAGAGAAGGGATTGAGGCATGGCCATCCCCCCTCGGGGGTGATTTCTCACTTTCTGTCTGTCTGTCTCTGTCTTTCTGGTGAGCGCATGTGCCCTATAGCAAAAACATCTCAAAAAAAATTGCTATGGATTTTTTAAAAGTTAAACAGAAAATAAAACTTTTCTTGGAGAGTATCTTGGGTCATACCTCACTTCTACAGATAGAATATCACACTTATCTCCCATAAGAGATGGCTTCAGAAACTGACCTTTTGTAATGACATACAAAGTCCTAATCAGATCACCACTTCCCATCCTCACAAATCCATCCTCTCTCTGCCACCACTCTCTCGTCTCCCGTGTGTCAGCCATACCAAACTGCAGGCAGGTTTAACTAGGGAAATAAATAATTGCTGACATTTATTGAACCCTTACTGCATTCCAGACAGTGTGCTATACACATCATGTTACTGAATCCTCATGGTGGTACTGAGAAGAAAATTATAATCCTCACCAGGACAGGTCAATGGCTTGTCCAAAGTCATATGGGTAGAGTTATAATGCAGGGACAGAGGGTCACAGACAACCCTTAAATATAGTTATAATGAGTAACTCAATATACAAAGGGAAATCAGCATAGACTAAGGCAGTAAAATCACAGCCAAGTTTCAGATAACATGCATAGAAGTAATAGAAGTATACTCGTTTAGAAGTACCAAAATTACGTGCATGTTTGGTTAAAAAAAAAAAAAAGGAAGAAAGAAAGTTTACTCTGTTTCTTGAGTTCTTGTTTTTGGGGTCACTGGAATGGTACCAAAGCAGATCGGGTAGGTTCCTCTCACTGTCCCTTCCTCTCTTCATTCCTCAGTCCTCACCGGGTGGAGCGGAGGGATGGAGTTGAAGCCACAGGGGGCTCCTCCTGGTCTCCCCCTGTAGCCAGCCACTGCTTGCTGCCAGGACAGTGCGTGTCTCTGTCCTTACCTGGTTTTGTCTGTGAGGGGCATGGCGGTTCCATGTCACAGTTAACGTACTGTGGCACCCACTGTTCACAGCAGCCCCTTGAATCTGAAATCAATGCAGGCCGGGTTTTGGATGAGGAAGGCAGACTAAATCAAGAAGGGGCTGTGCTACAATCAGGTCATTATCAGGGCAGGGTTGAGATGAAAGACACAGCTCAGAAATGCTGTGTCTTTGGAGAACGTGAACCACTGGAAACAAAGCATAAGCTTCTGGTAATTTCTGGAAGAGCAGGAAGGCACCGAACTTCCCACAAGTTACGGATTAGGGTTTAAAGCTGACCTCAGCAGAGGAACGGATGAGATCCAGTTGCTATTTGGGTGAGTTATAAGGTAGCTCAAAACCAAACAGATATTTTCATCTTGAGATCACAGAGAGGCCTAGACTCAGCAGGCTTCTCTTTACAACAGAAATCAGATACTTTCCTGAAACACCCCACACAATCACAAAATTAATTGCAATGAAAATTAGTGTTAATGGCCAGCAGTTATTATCACTTATAAGGTGCAATCATCTCTTTAGCTCTCTTTCCCACTGTACAAGACGGCAGGTGAAAAAGCCACGAAGCAGGATACTAAGGAGAAGAAACCTGAAGCCAAGAAGGCTGATGCCTGTGGCAAGGTTAAAAAGGGTGACCCCAAGGCTAGAATGCCCAAGAAGGGGAAGCCCTGTTGCAGCCAAAGCCTGATCCTAGTCCAGGGCATCGGCCGATACTCCTGGTCTGCCCTGTATTCCAGGAAGGCATGGACATGCATTCCATGTACAAGAGGAAAATCCCGACCACTAAATTCAAGATTAAAAAGAAAAAGGAGAAGGTTCTTTTCACAAAACCAGTTGGTGGGGATAAGAATGGAGGTATCTGAGTGGTTAAACTTGGCAAAATGCCTAGGTATTATCCTACCTTTCGAGGTGTGCCTCGAAAGCTGTTGAGTCACAGAGAAAAATACAGCCAGCGTGTGAGAGAGCTGCGAGCCAGCATCACTCCCGGGCCCGTTCTGATCATCAGCACTGGACCCCACAGAGGTTTTCCTGAAGCAGCTGAGCAGTGGCTTGCTACCTGTGACTGGACCTCTTGTCCTCACTCAAGTTCCACTGTGTAGAACACACCAGAAATTTGTCATTGCCACCTCCACAAAAATTAGTATTAGCAAAGTAAAAATCCTAAAACACTTCATCAATGCTTGCTTTAAGAAAACGAAGCTGTGGAAGTCCAGATACCAGGAAGGTGAGATCTTCAACACGGAGAAGGAAAAATACAAGATTATAAGAGCAATGCCAGGTTGACCAGAAAGCTGTGGACTCGCAAATTTTACCAAGAATCAAAATTGTTTCTCAGCTACCTGCAATCCTTGTTTGCCCTTATGAATGGAGTTTATCCTCACCAATTGCTGTTCTAAATTTCTTGCCAAGGACCTAAATAACTTAATTAAATAACTGATAATATTAGCCAAAAAAAAAAAAAGATGCAATCATCTTTGAGCCCAGTGATATAGTACTGAGCTGGTCCCTGGCAATGATACCTTAGCTGATGACAGCTCCTTTCTGAAAGACTTTTTTCCCTTTAAAAGATTAATTAATAAGGTGACTATTTTCAACTTGAAATTGAGCAACAGCTCACTTCTAACATACGTTACTAATACATTTTTTTTTTTATTAATCTGAACTTGGCAGAGAGAGACAAGGGGATAGGTGGGCAGAGAAAATAACCCTCAGTGGGGAATGGTCACACCACAGTCCTTTTCTGCTTCTCCCTCCTTTCAGGATGTTGGGCACACATACACACAAATGGTTAGTGTGTCTTTCAACACCTGAACCACAGGGTTAGCCATGTGGGATCCAGTTCCTTTAGCTACAATTCCTGGCCCAGTAGATTTTTAAATCAAAAATCTTCTTGCTGGTAACGTTTTTTCTTAGAGGGAGAATATTTTTTTTTTTGCTATAGGGTACGTGCACTTGCTGGAGACAGAGAGAGAGAGAGAGTGAGATAGAAAGTGAGAAATCACCCCCCCGGGGGAATGATCATGCCTCAATCCCTTCTCCTCCATTCTCCTCTCAGGATTTGGGGGCATGCACACACAAGTAGCCAGCGTGAGTTTTAAGTTGCCAGGTCCGGAACTTGAAACGCAGTCGACTATGTGGGAGTTCAGCAAGATAACCATTACTCCACTTATTGGTCCCCTTGCTGTTAAAATTTTAACCATGTATAGGAACCAGCAGTTGGCATAGTGGCTATGTCACTGGATTCCCATGTAGCTGACCGCGGTTCAAGTCGCAGACGCGGTGGCTTAAACTCACACCGGGCGCGTGTGCGCGCGTGCCCAAGATCCCGAGAGGAGAATAGAGAAGAAGGGATTGTGGCGTGGCCATCCCCCCTGGGGGGTGATCTCTCGCCTTCTGTCTCTCTGTTTCTGTCTTTCTAGCAAGTGCACGTACCTTATAGAAAAGACTTCTCCCCCCAAAAAAAATTTTAACCATGTACATATGTGTTAGATGAAGAAGTGGAATAACTGGTTCTGATCCCAGCTTCATTAGGTATGTTTCATTAAACTAGTCATCGTTTGCTGGGTTCCAGTCTGCAATTTATAGTAAAGGTGCTACTATTACTAGTAATATGTAGTTAGTAGTAGTAATAATAAGCATTGATCAAGTGTTTAGCACTGTACATGCTAGGCACTGTTCTAAAAGCTCTTTGGAGTCTGGCCCCATCGCCCAGAGGTTAAGGAAACCTTATCCCATATGACTGGCTGTGATTTGCATCCTGGCCCCAGTGGCTTGAAAATCACACTGGGCACGTGTACATACACGCCCCAAATCCTGACAGGGTGGAGAAGTGGAGGAAAAGCGGTTAAAGTGACCGCATTGGGGGGAGCTTTCTCCCTCTCTGTTCTGTCTCTCTGGTGAGTACACATACCCTCCGGCCATTTTTTTCCCATTTTATTATTATTTTAAACATTCAATCGCTATACATCCTTGGCTTGTAAAGAGAATTTACCCAACATGAAATACACCTCAGAGCAGATCGGCTGAGGATACCATACACGTTATCATCAACAAGTAATAAACCATTTCTATGTCACACTAATGTTAATTTTTTTTTTAAATTTGAGGGAGGGGGGTGTTAATAGTAAAATCTAGCAAACAGGCCTATGAATTGTTTTCACCCCCTGTTGTACAGATGAAGAACCTGAGGCAGAGGAAGGCTGACTCACCCACGATCAGCTAATGAGTAGCAGAGCTGGGATGCCAATCCAGGCCTTCCGGCTCCATCGTCCACACTGCTGACCTTCACAGCAAGATCAGAGCCGAGACCCACCTTATCACTTACCGGTGATCTAGTGTGGTATTTTGTGATGCTCTAAAGGGCCTGGGGGCTGCCCTAGGCTGCAGGAAGATCCTCCTGCAAGGGCAGCTGTGTGGGTGGGAGGAATGTGGGCGAGGAGGGCACAGCAGGCACCTGCTCGCTATCAGGACTGCCGGAATGTGTCTTGACCCCGTGCCCAGTTTCCTGGTCCCGCTGGAGGCTTTCTCAAGTTTTTTCCACAAATCAGAACCTGAGGGAGGTAAGCTCCTTCTATCTCTTCTCTCAAACACTTTGTCGTGAGGCACTAAGGAGAGACAGCAAAGGGCCATGAAAGGAGTGGGTTTGATCCAGCTATGTGATTCTGCCAAGAGTCTAAACCTCTCTAGGCCCCTTTTTTTCATCTACAAGAGAATGACACCCTGAGTTTCACTGAGTGGCTTTAGGGATTGAATAAAAAACATAAATGCAGCTGGATCCCACAGGACTGTGAGGTTTGAGTCCTAGACCTGCCCAAAATCCTGACAAGAGAGATGGAGAAGGGATTGTGCCGGGACTGTCCCCCCGGAGGGTGCTTCCTCACTTTCCCTCTGTCGCTCCCTGTCTCTTTGCTGAGCACCTGTGCACTCTAGCAAATGAAAAACAAAAACAAAAAGCTTACTAGTATAGTGTTGGGCATGCAATAAAGTTTTCTCTTTCCTCTATCTTCCACTTCATGATCCCCAGTGGGCACATCCTGTTAGCTTGGTCTAATTCAAATAGATTCTTTCAACTGCGATCAATCTAAGGATGGAAAGAAACTAAGTGTTATTGAGGTTTTTTGCCAGGTCATTTCATATCGGCTTGTCCTGAATGGAGAAGTTCGAGTCCAGTTACAATCAGTATGACCGTGGGTAAATCACTTAACCCCTTTGGGCTCGATGTTTTCACTAGTTGAGTGGGGGCTCCTATTATTACCTGACCTCATAGGACAGCTGTGAGAATTAAATGAAGTTAACGCGTGCAAAGTGCCTGGCATATGCTGGGGGGCTCAATAAATGGTGACCACAGCTGTCACTGTTCCTGTTTGGGCTTCCTAATTCCTTGGTCTCACTAGCAGCTTTCTAGATGCCCTACAAATCAATTCAAAGTTACATACTTTGTAAGGTCCCATACATGAAAACTGTTCTGAGCACCATTTGGTACCGTTCCAGGCCTGACAAGGAATCAAGGCCGAACTTCTGCATAACTGGTCTTAGCAAGGGCCCCCACTCCAGATGCTGCTACTGCAGAGTCACACTGACCCAGGAAATGGCAAAGAAAGCCCGGAAATGAGTGCTGGGAGGTCTAACTCCCTAGAGGTGGATCAAAAGCCCCACCAAATGCTGATCCCACTGAGCCTAACGCCCCTGCATATCAGTTGCATGGCAGTCTCTCAGAATAGCTTGATTACCGCACAAAAGACACCCCCTTCTTCCTGATAGGCGGGCTGAGGCACCTCCGGTTTCTGACTGGCATGCTTTATCTTAATGAACTTCCCTTTTTTCTTGAGATGTCTCCTGAGTCTTACTCTGGACCATGACAGACTTAAATATAGAAGGATGAATAGGATCTGCTTCAGGGCGAGCAGATGGCATAGCGGTTATGTCGCTTGACTCTCACATGGCTGACCGCAGTTCGGGTCCCAGACCTAGTGGCTTCGAACTCATGCACTTGGCGTATCTGTGTGTGCCCAAGATTCTGAGTGGAGAAGGGATTGCGGCATGGCCATCTCCCCTTCCCCCAAGAGCAGTTTCTAACTTTCCCTCTCACTGTGTCTGTCTCTGTCTCTGTCTATCTCTCACTCTCCAGTGAGCACATGTGCCCTAAGGCAAAAACCTCTAAAAATGAAGGGTCTGCTTCACAGGTGAGTCACTCAGAACCACCCCAGCACAGAACATGCCATCAGCTCAGAAACGAGTCCTGTCACAGTCTCTTTCCTTGACCTCCCAGGAGAGCTGTAGTTGAGGCTGCTTCTGGAGAATGTGTAGGGGCAGAATCTAATTAGTCACAGCAGAAGGATCTGAAAATTCTCAGGAAACTTCTTGGTTCCATAGAGCCACTAAACCATGACCTAAAAGTAGTTTTTTGCTAGCAAGAGGCCTAACCAGAGATGTGTCTATATAATGTCACATCACAGACGAGCACTCAGGTGGCCGGGAGTTCCCCTGAGCTGACTCTCCCCCGCAGTGCCCTGACCGTGACCCCAGGACAGGCACAACAAGTGCTAGGACAGCGTGTGTCCTCATCCTCCCTCTCTCTCACAATAAATGCCCCCTACATACACACACACACACACACACACCTGAAACACCAAGTTCACCACTAACAACACTCCATTCTGCAAACCCACCACCCCCGCTATTGTACCTGGTTCTCATTTCCACAGGTCACCTGAGTAGGAGTGTGTTCTAGTCTGCTGGGATGCTAATAACAGAAAATACCTGCATCTGGGTAATTTAAGACAGGAGAGGTTTATTTAGCTCGTGGTTTGGAGGGCCACATTCCAGGGGCCACATCTGGTAGGGTTTTCTTGTTGGAGGGGCTCCAAGGCCGTCAGGAAGGGTGTTACATTGTGGAAGAACAGGAGCAGGCAAAGCCCCACCAAATGCTGATCCCACTGAGCCTAACGCCCCTGCATATCAGTTGCATGGCAGTCTCTCAGAATAGCTTGATTACCGCACAAAAGACACCCCCTTCTTCCTGATAGGCGGGCTGAGGCACCTCCGGTTTCTGACTGGCATGCTTTATCTTAATGAACTTCCCTTTTTTCTTGAGATGTCTCCTGAGTCTTACTCTGGACCATGACAGACTTAAATATAGAAGGATGAATAGGATCTGCTTCAGGGCGAGCAGATGGCATAGCGGTTATGTCGCTTGACTCTCACATGGCTGACCGCAGTTCGGGTCCCAGACCTAGTGGCTTCGAACTCATGCACTTGGCGTATCTGTGTGTGCCCAAGATTCTGAGTGGAGAAGGGATTGCGGCATGGCCATCTCCCCTTCCCCCAAGAGCAGTTTCTAACTTTCCCTCTCACTGTGTCTGTCTCTGTCTCTGTCTATCTCTCACTCTCCAGTGAGCACATGTGCCCTAAGGCAAAAACCTCTAAAAATGAAGGGTCTGCTTCACAGGTGAGTCACTCAGAACCACCCCAGCACAGAACATGCCATCAGCTCAGAAACGAGTCCTGTCACAGTCTCTTTCCTTGACCTCCCAGGAGAGCTGTAGTTGAGGCTGCTTCTGGAGAATGTGTAGGGGCAGAATCTAATTAGTCACAGCAGAAGGATCTGAAAATTCTCAGGAAACTTCTTGGTTCCATAGAGCCACTAAACCATGACCTAAAAGTAGTTTTTTGCTAGCAAGAGGCCTAACCAGAGATGTGTCTATATAATGTCACATCACAGACGAGCACTCAGGTGGCCGGGAGTTCCCCTGAGCTGACTCTCCCCCGCAGTGCCCTGACCGTGACCCCAGGACAGGCACAACAAGTGCTAGGACAGCGTGTGTCCTCATCCTCCCTCTCTCTCACAATAAATGCCCCCTACATACACACACACACACACACACACCTGAAACACCAAGTTCACCACTAACAACACTCCATTCTGCAAACCCACCACCCCCGCTATTGTACCTGGTTCTCATTTCCACAGGTCACCTGAGTAGGAGTGTGTTCTAGTCTGCTGGGATGCTAATAACAGAAAATACCTGCATCTGGGTAATTTAAGACAGGAGAGGTTTATTTAGCTCGTGGTTTGGAGGGCCACATTCCAGGGGCCACATCTGGTAGGGTTTTCTTGTTGGAGGGGCTCCAAGGCCGTCAGGAAGGGTGTTACATTGTGGAAGAACAGGAGCAGGCAGCTGTGTCTCTTCTGATCTCATTTCCCTCTCCTTATTGACCCGCAGCAGTCAATCATAGGAGCCCCACCTTAATTTTTTAATTATTCCCAAAGTCCCCACCTTTCAACACCACAAAGGTAGTAATCTTTGGGCTGGCACAGGTGGCATGATGGTTAAGGCACTGGACCCCACATGGCCAACCAGGATTCAAGTCCCAGACTTGGTAGCTTGCTTCCTCACTTTCCTTCTCTCTGTTTCTCTCTGGTCAAATAAAAAAATAAAATAAATAAAAATAAAATAATACCCTTAGAAAAGGTACTAATCTTCTCCTTAATACCTTCACAATGTGACCAAGTTCTAACACACAAATTTTGGGGAATCCTCAATCAATAGCAGAGAGAAAGAGCCTCAATCCCTCATCCAGCCCTAAACTCTCCCTGGGGCCATCATGACAGGACATACAGACTTGAACTTCTCTATAGCCACACTGATTCTTCCTCCCATTTCTCAGTGGACTTCAATGTCAAGGATGCCCTAGCCCAACCAAATGGAATCCAGTAGACCACATGCACCGAGAGGGTTATATGATCACATCCATCCTGCCCCTTCTCGTCCTCAGTGTCAAACACAACTCAGCACAAAGTGGGCCTCCATAAATCTGTGCTCAACAAATGAGAAATGAATAAATTCAGGTTTTAGAGAGGCATTGAAGTCTCTCCCTAGTACAGAGTAACTGGAACAATGAACATATTCTGGAATTTTGCTATTCAATATGGCAGCCACCAGCCACACTTGACCATTTAAAGTAGGGTAAAATTCGGATCAGCAGATGGAGTAATAATTACATTGCTGGATTCTCACATGGACGACCATGGTTCAAGTCCTAGACCCGAGAGCTTGAAACTCATGTCAAGCAAGTGTGCATGCGTGTGTGCCCAAGATTCCAAGAGGAGAATGGAGGAAAGGGGATTGTGCCGTGGCCGTTTCCCCTGAGGGGTGATTTCTCACTTTCTGTCTCTATTGCTCCAGTAAGCGCACATACGCTATAACAAAAGTCTCTCTTAAAAAATAAAGTAGGGTAAAATTAATCAAAATTAAGTTCTATATGATCTAACTATCCTGTGTCTAAGAAAAACAAAAGCATACATCCACACAAAGACTTCTATGATGTTGTTTGTAGCAGCTTTATTTGCAATGGCTAAAAACTGGTGGTAAGGGGGGGGGGCAAATATTTATCCACAGTGAACAAATAGTGGTGTCTACACAATGAGATACCACTGGGCAACAAAAAGGAATAAACTACTAATGCACACAACACCATGGGTGCTTCTCAAAATAACTGCTGAGCAGTAGTGGCAGGGGAAAAAAAGAGTAAACACCATATGATCCCATTTATATAAAATTATTTTAAAAATACAAACTAATCTATTATGGCAGTGGTTGCCTGGGGATGGGTGGGGGCAGGAAAGGGTGGCAGAGCGGGATTACGAAGGTGCAGGAGGTCACTGTCCTCCTTGCCGTGATAGCTGCGCAGGTGTATACACAGTTTGTAAAATGTACCAAATCATAGAGCTTTAAAGACTTTTTTTTAATATGTAAATGTTCCTATAGTTCAAAGTAAAAGTAATACTGAAAAGATGGACAGTGAGAACCAGTGGATGGCATAATGATTTTGTCACTAGACTCCCATGTAGTTGACCATGGTTCGAGTCCCAGACCCGGCTTCTTGAAACTCACACCAGGTATGTATGTGCGTGTGTCCAGAATCTCGAGAGGAGAATGGAGGAGAAGGGATTGTGGCCCGCACATCCCCCTCCCCCCCACCCCGGGGTGATTTCTCGCTTTCTGTCTCT
>NW_006208722.1:1062878-1066222 GCF_000334495.1 Tupaia belangeri chinensis
TTGCTCCGTTCCTGAGAACCCTTACCACAGCCATTTTCCTTGGCAAGACCGTGAGAGTTTCCCCGGGCTTTTCCCGAACTGAGTTCTCACTGGACCTGTCATTTCTGATCCTGCCAACCAAAGACACTCCTGGAGACCCCCTCCTTGGCCCTGTGCCTGGGCTCTCCCTCTCTGACCGCGTCCTCTGGCTCCCTCACCTTCTCCCACTCCTGAACTGTCGGAGTCTTCCAGAGTCCCATCCTTTCATTCCAGACTACGAACGTCCTTGGGAAAGCAGAAGAAGAGGAGTGAGGCTGTTTCCGCCCTGGAGAAGCTGTCATGAGTTGATGAGGAGCCATCACCTCCACGTTGTCACTGTGACCATCTCCACAGTCCCCAGAAAGAGAAGCCAAGAGGGGACACCATAGCGAAGTTCACACTCCTACTTGTGTGGGCACCCTGACATGCCCACACGTCCCCACGGTTTGGGAAGGTGGAACTGGTGCTTTCCCAAACTATTAAAGCAACTAGTTATAAGCAAAGAACTGCAGGAAAGAGAAGCAGTCCACAAACGTGGGTGGTTGGGGAGAGCTGGGTGCCACTGAGAGCAAAGGACGGCAGTGTGACCTTGGGCCCTGGTCAGCTTCTGTACAACTTGCACAAGAGACCTCAGTGCCCACATGTGCACAGTGGGCCCTGAGGAATGTATGGTGTGACCAGCCACAGCAAGTGCTTAGTTCCCCTCTGCTCCTCACCTTCCCCTGCCCCAAAGTACACTTCCCCAACTCGGGCTGGTCACGGAATGGCCTGTGCCTTGCCAGTAACTTCACACCCACCCCCCCTCTCACGCTTGCGCCTCTTGCCGACAGGAACATAGAGAAACTGCGGCCCCAAACGCCATTTCATCTCAGCAACAGATAGTGGTGGGGAAGGAAGTTCACTCGTTAGTTAGTTAGTTAGTTATTCATTTATTTATTTATTTATTTATTTGGAGAGGTTTTTGCTATAGGGCACTTGCACTTGCCAGAAAGACAGAAAGAGACAGAGACAGAAAGCGAGAAATCACTCCCCAGGGGGGATGGCCACACCGCAATCCCTTCTCCTCCATTCTCCTCTCTGGATCTTGGGCACACACACACACGCCCAGCGTGAGTTTAAGCCGCCAGGTCTGGGACTCGAACTGCAGTTGGCTACATGGGAGTCCAGCAATATAGCCATTACACTAACTGCTGGTCCTGGAAGTTCCCTCGTTATTAAGACCCATCTTGGAAATACAAACCAGTGAAATAAAATAACTATGCCAGAAATCCCCAAGTTATAGAAAACTTGGTACTGAATGAACAGAGGACAGCAAAACCATACAGAAGTGAATCATATACAATACGTCCTGCTAAAGACTAAGGATGAATTGATGAGGAAAAATGAAAGTTGAATCATGTCTTTCAGTGTATTCCTTTTTTTTTTTTTTTTGGAGAGATTTTCACTGTAGGGCGCGTGCGCTCGCCAGACAGACAGAGAGAGGCATAGAGACAGAAAGCAAGAAATCACCCCCCAGGGGGGATGGTCACACCGCAATCCCTTCTCCTCCATTCTCCTCTCGGGATCTTGGGCACGCACGCACACGCGCCCGGCGTGAGTTTTAAGCCACCGGGTCCGGGACACGAACCGCGATCAAGTACGTGGGAGTCCAGCGACATAGCCATTACGCTAACTGCTGGTTCCCTTTCAGTGTATTCTTCAACCAGTTCCAGATTAGGAGATTCCGTGGAGCCATGTAAAAGATTAAATAAGTGATGCATTAAAAAAGTGTTGCTTGGTACCAACAGTTAGCGTAATGGCTATGTTGCTGGACTCCCATGTAGTCTACCGCAGTTCAAGTCCCAGACCTGGTGACTTAAACTCATTCCAGGTGCATGTGCGTGCGTGCCCAAGATCCCAAGAGGAGAAGGGATTGCAGCATGGCCACCACCACCACCACACCCCCCCCAGGTGGGTGATTTCTCACTTTCTGTCTCTCTCTCTTTCTGGCGAGCGCAACGCACCCTATAGCAAAATAACTTCTCAAAAAAAAAAAAAAAAGTGTTGCTCAGATACATTTAATAAAAGCTATCCACCATGTCTCTCTTGGAAATACAGAGTGTGTCACTTTTGTTCACACTCTATTTCCAGCCCATAGAATGCTTCATAGCAGGTGCTCAATAAATATTTTGTTCAATAAGTAAATTATACTTAGGATTTGGTAAGTATTGTAATAAAGGAAGCTGTTTGGTTTTGTCTAATTTGTCTTCCCAACTTGCTGGACTGTGGTTCCCTTTTAGAAAGACATTTTTTTTTTTTTAATTTGTCAGAGGGCCCATGCACTGACTGAAAAGAGACACAGAGAGGTAGAGAGGGAAAGTGAGAAGCACCCCCCAGGGAGATGGTCGCCACAATCCCTTCTCCATGGCCCCCTCCTTTGGGGAGTCTGGGCATGCATGCACACATGCCCAGCATGCCTCTTAAACCACGGGGTCCAGAAACCAAACTGCATAGTCCACCATGTGGGATCCAGTTGCCTTAATCACCAGACCATGGGCTCGCCCCCCAAAAACATTTAACACACAAAGAAATAAAATCAGTTTGGGAAACATTATTTGAAAGAAAATATTAATGCCAACTTGGGAAGAAATATATATTACTAACTATTTGGAATAATAGAAAAAAACAAAAATGGTAAAATGTAACCACGGAAACATTAAAGCATATTTCAAAATAAAATAATAAAACTTAAGATAAAAAGTAACTATTCAAATGGGAGAAATTGTGACCAATCAAAATTTGCTAATAAGACATATAAAAATCAAATACAGACCCACACAGAGAACAGAGTTCTCCCTGAACAAATAAGCAAAAGCCAGGATGACCAGTCGGGTGTATAAGAAATTATTATTAAGCATTTTTAAGGAAAGTGTTTGGTTTCACTAGTAAAGAAATATAAATTAATCCATTTAGATACATTTTTGTAGATGTTACGTGAATAAGCTCTAAAATTTTGCTTTTAAAGCCTATTGTTGGAAAGCTTTGGGAACCACACTCTGGAACATTCTCAGGTTGCTATCAATAGGCAGCCTTTCTGGGCAATCCAGCAAAGTTTATAAAATAGAACACTAAAATAGCTGTATCCTTTGTCCAAGTTATTCCTTGTGGGAATAATTCAGGGAGGAGGAAAAAGAAGTCCATAAACGAAATGTTTGCAGAGGACAATTTTCAGGAGAGGAAAGGAGGCACACTCCCTAGTGGTGAGAATTTGAATTACCGGCAAATTTTTCTGCACCCTGCACCAGCTTCTCTTCTGTCAGAGCTTCTAATTTCCTCCTGCACTCTTT
>NW_006208722.1:1066253-1067097 GCF_000334495.1 Tupaia belangeri chinensis
CCACCCCTCCAGGCGTAAATTATGTTTCCTTTTAATTGAGTACTTAATCCACACCCTTTGCTCCACTGGCTATTACTCCAGTAGGTCCCTACTTCTCAAGGACCTTGCTTCAGAACCAGTGTGAACATGGGCCCCAGCCTAGGGCTTACCGTATAATCCAGGAACAACAACCAGCCTTTCCCTTCACCTAGAAAGGGACTGCCAACCAGAGTCCAACTCTCCACCTTCCACATGCAGAAAACCTGGAGCTCAGAGCAAATACAAAAACCGAAATGCACCAGGAATTTAGCACAGCACTCCTGCCTACACTCAAGGTCAAGATGGCTTTTGAGAAAAAAGTACCTGACCATCTGGACTCTTCTATTAAGAACAGTCCCACTCCAAAGGGGCACAGAATCTACTAAAAGGGATACCATGGGTCAGAATAAATCAGCTCACTCAGATAATGAGTTTGGGTTGCTGAGAATATTCATCACATTATTTCAACGTGGCAAAATTCAGGGCACGCTAAGAAATGAGAATTCAAAAGGGGGTAGCTACAACCACTGATGTATTAATATTTAGGACACACGTACATACAGTGGCCTCTTGTCAGTGTATGTCAAGGAGTCAAGACCTTTGATCATTAAATTATTCTGTACATTTCAGTGCATAGGACAACAGAGGGCGGGAAATTGGAGGGAAACTGAAAGGCATTTTATAAAAGGCTCCTATCGCTGAAGGGGAAGGACTGGCACTCGCTGCGTGTGGTCTTCAGTGATGTGACCCCTCCTGTTTGGTTGCAGTGGCCTTGGTGGGAGTGACTTCCTCTGCTTGTTCTGGGGGCCCCCTCTGGGGGCTAAAG
>NW_006208722.1:1067108-1070930 GCF_000334495.1 Tupaia belangeri chinensis
TCCTGCGTGGCCTGGAACTGGTTTACAGTCTGATTCTGTGCTACAGTGGAAACTGTAGGAAAGGCACGTTTGAATTGTTCCCCACAGGAGGAAGGCTATTCTCCCAAGGCATGGGCAGTTCTCATTAATGTTTCCCTTTGGCAGTAGCAATCTGTGTCCTCGGACACAGCTGGGGTCATCAGCCACCAGCTCTGCACTGCTTGAAGTTCCGCGAATGTCTCTGGTCATATGTACAATTTGGTCCTTCCCTCCCTGCCAGCACTGGGCCCTGACTGCAGCCAGGAGCTTAGACTTCACAGGCGCAGCAGCAGCATGACCAGGAGCCTCACTCCGTGACCTCTGGCTTCTTCCTGCACTCTGGCCTATTTTCTCCTAGTTAGGAATCCTGGGCTACACTTTCACCTTTAACTTGTAATTTTTTTTATTTGCTATAGGATGTCCCAGGGAAGATGACCATGTTGCAGTCCTTTCTCCTCCGTTCTCCTCTCAGCCTCTTGGGCATGTCTGTACACACACCCAGCATGTTTTCAAGCTGCCAGATCCAGGACTCAAACCACAAAGTTGGCCATATGGAATCCAGACACCTTAACCAGCATACCACCTGGCTGGCCCCCACCTTTATGTTAAATGTATATTTCAAATTTATTTTAAATATACTCTCTACCTCCTCCTAAAACTTAAACAGAAAGCCAACCACCGGAGGAAAACACAGAACAAACGTTTCAGGACACTAGAGTAGGCAAAGATTTCTTTAATAAGACCCCTAAGGGGCACCAGAAACAGACAAGCGGGCTTATATCAAGATAAAAAGCTTTTGCACAACAAAAGAAACAACGAATAAAGAGACAACTCACAAAAAGGGAGAAAATATTTATAAGCAATACTTCAGATAAAGGTTTGACAACCAAGTATATAAGAAACTTAACCTTGGGGACCAGCAGTTAGCATAATGGCTATGTCGTTGGACTCCCATGTAGTCGACCGTGGTTCGCGTCCCGGACCCGGAGGCGTGAAACTCATGCCGGGCGTGTGTGCATGCGTGCCCAGGATCCCGAGAGGAGAATGGAGGAGAAGGGATTGCAGCGTGGCCATCTCCCCTGGGGGGGTGATTTCTGGCTTTCTATCTGTCTCTCTCTGTCTGTCTAGCGAGCACACGCCCCCTATAGCAAAAACCTCTCAAAAGAAAAAAAAAGAAAAAAAATCTAATAATTCAGTGAAAAAGGGGGGGAGGAGCAGCAATCAACCTGAACAGACAACTTTGAAATGACAGCATACAAATGGCTAAAAACCATATTGAAAAAAAGTCTCTAGTCAGAAGGGTAATGCAAATCAGAACCACAGTCAGAATGGCTATGATCAAAAACAGAGAATAGCAAGTGCTAGTGACGTTATAGAGAAAAGTACACACTATTCTATGCCCGCCCTTGTTTGCTCAATATCATTTTTATAAAATTCATATTATTGCTGTGTATGGCCACAGTTTTGTTTTGTTGTTAGGTATTCCACTGCTTTAATGTACTACAATTTATTTATCTAGTCTATTTTTTATGGACATGCAAATTGCTCCCAGTTCTTGGCTATTACCAGTAATGCTGTTACGAATGATCCCGTATGCTCGTGGGTGCATATGCACTTATTTTACTTGTACACATACCAAGGCGCCGAGATGCTCTGTCATAGAATATGCCTATGTCTACCTTTTTAAAAGATAATACCAAACAATTTTTCAAACATGTACCAATTTGCATTCCCTCCAACAGTATATGAGATTACCCACTACCCCACATTTTTGCTAATTTAGAACTGTTTTAATTTTAACCATTCTGGAGGGTATATGGTAGTATCTTGTGGTGGTTTTCATTTGCATTTCCCTAGGGCTAATTAAAAAGAACTGTGCCCTCTTGTGGTGGCACAGATGGCAGGATTCTGCTGCCATACTGGGCCAGTTGAGAGGACTGACTTCAGATTCCAGGTAGATCTGAACAGAATGGGTATCCCTGTGATTCTGGCTTCCTGAGACTGAGGGGAGGATCTTGGTAGGACCCCATCAAGGAAACTTCTCTCTTAGAAATAAACTTTCAAAATAGTGCATAAAAATAAAAAGAACAAGTGAAAGTACACCCCTTAGTGGGAAAAACCTGGGAGTTTTTGTTTTGTTTTGTTTCCCGCCTATACAGACTTCCCCTAAACAGAATAGAGAGTATACAAGTTCCCTGGTCTTTCCTCCACCTTTCTTCCTATCCCAAGAGTCTCTAATAATAAAAAGGTTGTTACATTTTATTAATCCATGGTCCATTTAAATATTATCATTTACACATTACTCCTTTAAATCTTTCTTCCTTGCTTTCTCTCTTGCTATACAGTGTGTGCACCATTAGGGAGGGAGAGAGAGAAAGTGAGAAAGCATCCCTGTGGAGACTGATCATGTCGAAATCCCTTCTCCTCCATTCTCCCCTAGGGATATTTTGGGCACTCGCACACATGCACCTAGCATGTTTTTCAAGCCTCCAAGTGCAAGACTCGAACCCCTCAGTCAGCCACGTGTGATCCAGCCATCTTAACCACCATGCCACCTGACCTCTCTTGCTCATTTTTCTACTTTTTTACATTAACTTCTAAGAGGTTTGTTTTTGTTTTTAACAGATTTTACCTCACTTGATCAGTTACATGTGGTTTTGCACATACTTCTCCATCTTTGGCTTTTTTCTCTTTTTGCCAGAGGGCCCACACACTCACCAGCAGCACACACACTCACCAGTGTGGGAGGAAGAAAGCACCCCCAATGGAGCCTGGCCCTGCTGCGGTCTCTTTTCCATTTCTCCTTCCTGTCTGGAACTGGGTACATGCACGCATCCACAGGAGTGTTTTTCAAGTCACTGAGGCCAAGATTCAAACCATGCAGTCAGCCATGTCAGACCGCACTCCCTTAACCACTAAGATCATGGGGCTGGCTCCACCTTTAACCTTTTTTTTTTTTTTCCTTTTTTTGGAGAGGTTTTGTTTTGTTGTTTTTTTGCTATAGGGTACGTGCACTCGCCGGACAGACAGAGACAGAGAGACAGAAAGCGATCCCTTCTCCTCCAGGCTCCTCTCGGGATCTTGGGCACACATACACACGTGCCCAGCGTGAGTTTAAGCCACCGGGTCTGGGACTCGAACCGTAGTTGACTACGTGGGAGTCCAGCGACATAGCCATTACACCAACTGGTGGTTCCCATCCCTCCCCCCTTTAACTTTTAAATCAGGTCATTTTCACCTGCAAGAACAGGCGGTTCAATTCAAACTCAATTCTGTCATATGCACAATATGCCAGTAGATGGCGCCATAGCTTTGTGTCTGAGCCTTACACAAGCTCGTGTCTGCATTTCAGCTGAACCTCTTAAATTTTTTGCAAGCAATGCTTAAGAATGAGAAATTCGACTTCCAACCATTATGAACTGGGTTTCCTGCTGGGTAAAGCATATTAATCTTTTTGAGAAAAGTGACTGTTCAAAAGGAATAAAAAGATCTTTACCATAGGCAGGAGAGCCTCGGTGAGGCTGACTTGAGACAGGTGAGGACCAAGCAGGATCCATGCCAGCGCGCTCAGGGAAGGAACCTGTGGGCAGATTCATAAAGGGAGTAACTGCCGTGCATGGCACCGAGACAGGTGACAGAAGGCAGGGACTCGGCAGCACAGGGTCTGAGGAGAAAACAGAACAGGAATCCAGGTAAGGGTCCGAAGTAGTTTTCCACTTTGATTCCCTTTTGTTTTTTCTTTTCTTCCCCCCCCCACTTTTTTTTTTTTTTTTTTTTTTTGACGTGTTTTTGCTTTTGGGCTTG
>NW_006208722.1:1070962-1083329 GCF_000334495.1 Tupaia belangeri chinensis
ACCCCCGGGGGGTCTGGCCACACCGCAATCCTTTCTCCTCTCGGAATCTTGGGCACACATGCACATGCGCTCGGCCCAACTTTAAGCCACTGGGTCCGGGACTTGAACCACGGTTGACTACATGAGAGTCCACTGGCATAGCCATTACACCTCTTTTGTTTTCATGAACCATATTTTGTTATGGCCTAAAACTGACTTGGTGCACCTCAGACTCCTAGTGGGCACCCAGACCCCCTTGCTCTGAGGGACACATGTTTGTAGAGACCCCTGCGGCTTGTAGGGGAAAATCAGCCAGCTCCTCTCAGTGGAGGAGCCACCCCAGTCATGGACAAACCGTCCATCCTCCTTTCTCCTCCCTACCGCGCCCACTTCCCACCCTGACTAAATTAATGAATAACAAGGACCCTAAGGGAGAGCTCTAAAGTAGAGGCATCTCCTGGGAGGGGGAGCAGGGGAAGGGGCCGGGGAAGCTGTGCTAATGAGGGAAAGGGGTCCGAGGCGTATCTGAGAGGTGGTGTGAAGGTGACCCCTTCTCTCCAGTCTGGCTGGAGCCGCTGTGTGGGACATCTGAACGGCTTGTTTGCAGGAACGTAGAAAGCCAGAATCAGCTCATTTCCTGGGGTTGCCAAGGCAGGGTTCTCTCTGCTGCAGGTCACCACCTTGATGTCACCAAGGCTTCACACAAACATTGGCACATTCAGAATTTGTTAAATGAACTCATCGAACTCATTGCAGTTCCTCATTCTGGGCCCAGCCATGACGACACAAGTGGGAGGGTGCTGCTGTGCACAGATGGGCCATAGACAGGAAGTCTGGGTTCAGATCCAGGGCCAATCTGAACAGGCTGGGAGCGGCCATGTGCACCTGTGGTCTCGGCCAAGCTGGGAGGCTGGGCAGAGGATCCAACAGCAGGACCTTGTCAAGAAAACGTCTCCCCCCCACCCAGCCAGCCCCACCTCCATCTATGGTCTTGTCCTCCTCAAACACTCTTAGGAGTTGTTTTCACATATATTTTCCCACCCTTGACTTTTTTTCTTTAGTTTTTGCTATGAAAAATCACCCCCAGGGGGCATGGTCACACCATAACCCCTTCTCCATCCTGCTCTCAGGAGTTTGGGCATGTACGCACATACATGTGCCCAACATAATTTTCAAGCCTCTGGGACCAGGACTCGTGTCACACAATCATCCAGAGCCTCTAACTTCCCCACCACCTGCTCCACCTTTAACTTTCCAATCAGCCAGATTTTATCCCTATAACCACTGGAGGAGGTGTGACTCTCATTCAAACACAAACAACTGAAAAGACTCCAGGTCGAGTTGCACCCAAAGCTCTCTTCTGTCCCATCTCTGTTCAGATCAGAGCAGGTCTCTCACAGCCCTTAGAAATGGAGGCTCAGAAAGGCATGGCCTTGTCCACCTTGCCTCACCTGTGCCTGCCCCGGAGCCAGTGGTTCTGGAAGCACCGCAGCATCCAGCGAGACGTGCAGCTTACCCACTGAACAGATGTGGGCAGAGCCATGGTGGCCAGGCTGAGGCCGGGGCTGCTGCTGGCCCTGCTCCTACCCACGCAGATCTAGTCAAATCAAAGAACTAGCGTAACACTTTCAAGTAACTCCTCCCAGAATACCTCAGCTGCCCCAAATCCAGTATGTCTCCACCGAGGCCATCAGTCTCCTAGTGAGCTCGCTTTCTCTTCTCCACCTCTGCTGTTAAGAGACTCAGGCCAAGAAGTAGCTACACTTCCCCATCTTCTAAACCCAATCCGAACGGCATCTAGAAGTCCAGTGTGGCAAAGGAAAAACAGGTCTTTGTTGACTCGACTAATTCCACACTTTATTTTATCGACACAGAAAATGTTGGGAATCCCAAATTTGATTGGCTTGAAGAACGTATGAAGGACTTGACTTTCACAGGGTAAATGCCAATATTCAACCTGCTGGAGTTTCAGGTCCAAGATGAAGAGATGACACTTGAAATTAGTTAAGACCTGCTCTCCATGAATCCGGCTTGAGAAATATGGACATCTACCTTGAAAATAAGATTTTTATCTGATCTCGAGATAAAGAATGGGCCGTAGAATGGAGATTCAGTTTTCATTTGGCTCATTAAATCTATAAGGCCATACGACAGTTAGGAAATATGAAAAGTTCCCATGATTCTATTTATATTTACATGGAAGGAACCTCCAGGTGTTCCTGTAAGTCCTCAGTGTATTTTTCAGCAGTACTAATTTAATGCTGATATACATTCTAGATAAAATTTCACGTTGCAAACCTATCACTGTTTTCTGGGGAACTGAACCCTGCTCTGAGGCTTTGGGTTTGACATTGCATTTGGCCTTTTATGTAGCAATTGAGATGCGCCAGGGCAGTGATGGATTGAAACCTACCCCAGATCCAAGCATATTGGGTGTATCTTGCTTTGCCTTATAAAGTCAAATGGTAGGCATTTTCTATCACCTGTTTTTATTGGATAAGAGCACCAGATTCACTAAAAAGAAATTTTTCTTAAACTTTTTGAAAAGAATTGCATCAACCTCAACTAATTTAAAAATGCTTTTTATTCCTGCCTATGTCGAATACTTTTTACACTAAAAAAAAAATCATCTGTTTTGACGAAATACAAATCTTGAAGTTAACAAGGCACACATGTGAAAGAGCCAAAAGTCTAAATATTTGGGAAGTGAAGAATGGAAGCTAACTTGCATACAATTCACAGAAACTTTTATACTTTTTCTATAAATACTTTTAAAAAAACACTATGGATCAGAATAGCCACATGTGAGGACCAGCAGATGGTGTAATGGTTAAGTCACTAGACTCCCACGTAGTCAGCCAGGTTCAAGTCCTGGACCCAACGACTTAATACTCATGCCAGGCACATATGTGTGCCCAAGATCTAAGAGGAGAATGGAGGAGAAGGGATTACGGTGTGACTATCCCCCTTGGGGGGGGTGACTTCTCATTTTTTGTCTCTGTCTCTTCAGTCAGAGCACACACCTTATAGCAAATATCTCAAAAAACAAAAATACCCACACTTGGAACACTTTGTTATCAGTTGGTGTTTTTAGATAGAACCTCAGGTGGGCTTGATTCTGGAAAATAAATCTTTTACAACAGCCTCGACACAGAAACCTTTTTAAAAATACTCCCTCCTGTGCACGTGGTCACACACTGGTGCTTGGGTTCTGTTCCAATATCTCATCTGACCACAGTAGTCCTGACAACCAAAGTTGTTTCCCCGTCTTCAGAAACCTACGTGAGAACCTCCAGACTGAGCAGACCTGAAGCTACTGTGCGTGCGGATGATCACTCCCTTCTGCTTCAAACCTGAATGCCGTACACCTATTTTGGATTATATATTGTGTTTGTGTATTTATGCTTTCTTAGTAACTTCTCATGTTCTGGAGTTGATTTGCATTTAACACAAACTGTAAATAAAGAGAAATGAATGGCTGGCCTCTTGTAGAAGGGAGGTTGTTTTGTTTTCTTCTCTGGGGACAATTGGGCAAGCCCACTGTCTGAGTCATGTGGAAATTCCAGCCCTCATGGGATTTCACCCCTTCAAGGGGAAGGACATTGCACCATGAAACTTCCTGGCTGTAGGGTTACCAGGGTAGGTGTCCGGAGGCCGGGCCCAGGCGGCACCGGGCCAGGAAAAGGCGTGTCAGCTGGATGAAAAGAGTGCTTAGAGCCAAGCTCTGTGCCTCGTGTGTGGCAAAAACGAGGATTTTTGAGGCCTGCTGTTCATCACCACCGACCTAGACAGATGGCCTCCGACCTCTGGGCAGGGAGAGTGTGAACATCTGTGTGAACACACCCCCCAGCCTGGGGTTTGGATTCTTTCCTTCCTGGTCCAGGTGGTGCTGCAGCTTGCCAGGGCCAGTCCTTGCTGCTCACAAGAGCTAATCATTAACTTTACAGCTTAGCAAGCCAGCTATTCAACTGTCGTTTTAGAAATTTAATTATAAAAAAGTACAAGAGAATAAGATTTTTCTAAAAAAAAAAAAAAAGGTTTTTGCTAAGGGCATATATATACATGCTGAGATAGAGACATGGAAAGTGAGAAATCACTCCCGGGGCGGGGGAAATGGCCACACCACAATTCCTTGGCCTCCATTCTCTTCTTGGGACTTTTATAATTAAAAAAAGAAAAAAAGGCAAGAGATGCTCAAAACTTATCACTTCTTGTTACTGCACTTTGGTCCATAGCCTGCACCCATGGCATCCTACGATGGGAAGTTGAAATGATAGGGTGCTACTGCCCGTCTCTTCCCAGTGCCACCTCCAGTGACGTCAAGGTGGTTGCTTGAACCTAGCCTGGAGGGCGTATTTCAGCACAGAAGTCCGCAAACGCTGTGAAGCAAGGCTTCCTGCCCCGGCACCAGCTGCTCTAGTTACCAGACAGCTGTGGTGGCCCACAGCTGGGAGGGGAGCTGCCCAGCTCCCACCTGCTGCCAGCCTAGGCCTCCTCAGCCCGACCAGAACAAGGACAAGGGAAGCAGGAAGTAGGAGAGGGCAATACCAAGCGCCCACCAGAAAACACCCGACCCCACCCAGGCACAGCTGGGAAGAGCCCACCTGGGGACAGAGACGGGAAGGGGGAAAGAGCGGGGACTGCGCTGAGGAGAAAGTGGAGCAGGCCTGGTGGAGACTCAGATGGGGAAACCACAGGGTCCTGCATTCTTGTGACCACAAAAGGGAGGCGAGTCGTGATAAAGGAAGATGAACCCGTGGAGCTGGGGCAGCTGTAAGTGCTGGGACCTCTCCCACCCCGTCACCACCCCACCTCAGGTTACTGGGATGACAACAAAGGGGGCAATGGGGACAGAAGGGAAGACCACAGGACTCAGCTGCCCGTGTGTCACAATCTTCTCCAACTGCTTCTTCAAAAACTATTTCTTAAAACTTGCAGGTGGTGTGGTGGTTAAGGCACTGGATTCCCACACAATTGATTGCGGTTGGAGTCCTGGACTCAGAGCCTAGGAAACCACACCAGATGTGTGTGTGCCCAAAATCCAGAGAGAATGGTGGAGGAGAAGGGACTGTGGTGTGGCCATGCCCCTGGGGACTGATTTCTCACTTTCCCTCTGTCTTCCCCACCCATTGGCAAAAATATGGGAGGAAAAAAATGCCTTTTGTCCAAGGGCCAGGTGGTGGCACAGCTGGGCCCACAAGGAGGGTTCTGGGTTCACATCCCAGGACCTCCCTGTACCCCAGGCCTGTGTGCCAATCCTCCTGCAACACGAGGATTCTGCTGTGGGTGCCCATCTCCCACCATGGAAGAAATAAACGTAAAATAAGTTGTCTTGCACAATACCAAGCGCCCACCTGAAAACACCCGACCCCACCCAGGCAGAGCTGGGAAGAGCCCACCTGGGGACAGACGGGAAGGGGGGGGGAAAGAGCGGGGACTGCGCTGAGGAGAAAGTGGAGCAGGCCTGGTGGAGACTCAGATGGGGAAACCACAGGGTCCTGCATTCTTGTGACCACAAAAGGGAGGCGAGTCGTGATAAAGGAAGATGAACCCGTGGAGCTGGGGCAGCTGTAAGTGCTGGGACCTCTCCCACCCCGTCACCACCCCACCTCGGGTTACTGGGATGACAACAAAGAGGGCAATGGGGACAGAAGGGAAGACCACAGGACTCAGCTGCCCGTGTGTCACAATCCTCTCCAACTGCTTCTTCAAAAACTATTTCTTAAAGCTTGCAGGTGGTGTGGTGGTTAAGGCACTGGATTCCCACACAATTGATTGCGGTTGGAGTCCTGGACTCAGAGCCTAGGAAACCACACCAGATGTGTGTGTGCCCAAAATCCAGAGAGAATGGAGGAGAAGGGACTGTGGCGTGGCCATGCCCCTGGGGGCTGATTTCTCACTTTCCCTCTGTCTTCCCCACCCATTGGCAAAAATATGGGAGGAAAAAAATGCCTTTTGTCCAAGGGCCAGGTGGTGGCACAGCTGGGCCCACAAGGAGGGTTCTGGGTTCACATCCCAGGACCTCCCTGTACCCCAGGCCTGTGTACCAAGACTGCAACACGAGGATTCTGCTGTGGGTGCCCGTCTCCCCGCCAAGGAAGAAATAAACGTAAAATAAGTTGTCTTGCAGGCCTTCCCCAGCCCTCCTCCCCCGACCTCTGCATCTTCGCTCACACCGAAGGTTCCTGGCACCCTATGTACACAGCAGGTTGGGTGCCCCAGGCACTGGCCCCTCACCTCTCAGCCACACCTGCCCCTCCCATGGGCTCATGTCATGGAGGGGCAGAACGAGTACCCACTGCCAAACCCCAGGGGCCACTTTGTCAGTGACCCTCACAGCTCAGGAAATCCCCCGCCCCGCCACCACAGGGTCCCCCACAACCAACCTGCCTCCCGGGCAGCAAACACCACCAAACTGTTTCAGAAAGGCAACGTGGTCTCCGTATTTATAGTTACAAGATAGAAGCACGTGCAAATTATTCTTCACTACACTCGGTCAGTCAACAGCTTTCCCCTGAATCATGAACCTGATTCCTGTTTAATTTCAAACGCATTCCTAGTTTCTCACCTGGGACTCAGAACTAGGTCAGATTGTTCTCGTTAGAAGCCTTCCTTAATTTCAAAATGGCTGCGGTCCTGCTAACCCTCTAGCTGGCCTGCTTCCCTAGGAGCGGCGGAGGTCTGCAGGGAGACAAACCTCAATACCCGCCCGCCCAGCAAAGGCTCCTGTCCCCTCTAGAAGAGACTTTGCTCTGCCTGGGAGTCCCCACCCATGGCACCTTATCTACAAAATCCCACACTGCGCCTTCCTGGGAATCGTGGAGTTGAAAGATCACTTGCTCCACCCCTTCATTTAACAGCTGAAACTGAGGGCCCACGTAGGGATTAAGTAGTCAAGGTATCCCAGCAGGTAATGGCAGAAGAGCCCTGATTTAAACTGAGAAGGTGGGTCTCCTGCCAGTCAGCCCCCCAGGGTCCCCTCCACTAATCCCTGCTGCCCTGCCTGTTGGTCACAGGCTGCCCCAACTCTCCTGGCTTGTTTGAGCCAGAAAGTTCCACCTCCAGCAATGAAACTCACTGGGATCATCGCCTCCCCACCTACATCCTCCTCCACACCCACTCTCATCATGTGCCCTTCCATCCCAGAAGTGGGGGCAAGGCTTGACCGGACCTGACGGGCCTCTCCCAGGCAGACAGAGAAGGAACTCGCTTCAGTAAGGAGTGGCCGGCAGGAGGGCCGGCACAAGGAAACGGGCACAGTGTGCTCTGTTTACCTTCTAGGCTCCCGAGCATGACCAGGCCCTCCCTGGCAGCAGGATAAAGTCCCAGCCTCCTGGTCTAGCCTTCATACCTCCCCCATTCTGGCCACGATCTGCCTATCCAGTCTCATCCATTACCAGTCCGGACCCCAGACTTTTCCCTGCTATATCACACCATCCTCAGATCAGGTCAGGTCCTCTGGGCCTCTCTGGCTTCGTAGGTGCTGTTCCCTCGGTCCCAGATGCCTTTCCTGGCAAGCCCCTCCTCACTGGATCCTCTGTGCTAATGTTCTCTCCCCTCCCTCCTCGCCTCCCCCCTGTGCTCCAGCACTCTGCACCAGTTCAGAGCATAAGAAAGAACAAGCAGACTCATGAATCTGTGTCCTCTACCAGACTCTCAAGTCCCCAGTGACAGCAACAGGGTCTCTGTCCAATGCTCGGAGCCCAGCGCATAGGAGACAATGAAGGAAAAAGAAATTGCTAAACCGATCAATAGATGGATTCTGGATTTATTCCCGAGCTAAATTAGGAAGCAAGTCTTCGTGTCATGCAAGGATTCCCTTCCGACTCCCCTATTCATCAATAGGTATTGAGTCCCACTACGCGCAAAGCTGGGAACATGGGGTGGCCGCAGACGCCACCCCAGGAAACTTCACTTTGAAGATAAGGCAGAAAAGAATGAAGGTTAAAGGCAATGGCTAGCGCGCCCTGACCACAATGATTGTAAGTGGATTATTACGTAGAATCATGCGCTCACTCCATACAGCAGGCCCTTTTGTCATTATTCTCATTTTACAGAGGAGGCCACCGGGGCTTTCAGAAATGAAGAGACTTGGCGGTGGCACAGCTGTGATGGTAAGTGGTGGAGGCAGAATGTGAGCCCAGGACTCCGTAGACCCCACATGCCACGCATCGGCCCCGTGAGAACTGGCGACGCTGGGGCAACCGCACTTCACCCTGGGAAGCGAGGAGGTCAAGGAAGACTTCGCTGAAGTGGGGCCCTAGGAGTCCCCAAGGAGCCGAGCAGGCGGGTAGCACAAGTTCCAACCACAGGAAGACTGGGCATGAGAACTTCATTTTGCTATAAAATCTCTCTCAAAAATTTTGTATGTATGCGACCAGCAGTTAGCATAATGGCTATGTCGCTGGACTCCCATGTGGTCTACCGCGATTCGCATCCCAGACCCGGTGGCTTAAAACTCACGCCGGGCGCGTGGGCGTGCGTGCCCAAGATCCCGAGAGGAGAATGGAGGAGAAGGGATTGCAGCGTGGCCATCCCCGCACCCTTCCCCCCAAGGGGGTGACTACGCTGCAATCCCTTCTCCTCCATTCTCATTTTGTGCACACACACACATGCCACCGTGAGATTTAAGCTGCCAGGTCCAGGACTCAAACCGTGGTTGACTACGTGGAAGTCCAACGATGTCACCGTTACGCCATCTGCTGGTCCCAAGAACTTTGTTCTTTAAATTAACCTTATTTGCACACTGCAAACACCTGAAGAGCTTTGAAAAGTACTGCTGCCCACTAGTCCCCACCCTGAGATTGGGATGTAAGTGGTCTGGGGTGCTGCCTGGGCCCAGGGGGCTCTAACAGCAGCCCGGGGTGAGGACAGCTGCTACAGGGAGGGGGGTTGGAGGGGTGGGCCTGGTGGAAAGTGTGCAGTCTGAGACCCACCTGCAGGAGGCGCTCCCCAGCTGCCTTGAGGTCCCACTTGAGACGCAGAGCTTCCCTGTGCTCTCCGAGGCCCCGACAGTGTGGACAGGGCCAGGGCTTCCTCCCTAGCTTTCTCTCTTTCTCTCACCAGCCATGAACTTCCTGGAGCTGGAGTTGCCAAAAACTCCTTACTGGGGAATTCCGTGGTTTCCATGCAAGGGGGCGTGTGTTCAGAACCTCCCAGCTGGCAGCGTACAGGAGCCACCATCTGCCAGTCATGGTGAAGCCGGTGCCCTGTGGGCCCAGCATGGGTGGCAGGTGGGCTGGAAAAACATGACACACCCCCCACGCAGATCCCAGCAGCCCGCTCCATGGGCTGAAGCAGCAGAGAGGGAAGAGGCTCTTGGCTTCAACATGGGTTTGTTACCTTCAGCAATGGCTGGACCCCAGGCTCCCCAGGACAGTGACATTCCCCAGAGTCGGTGGAACCAGGCTGCCTGTGCAGTCAGCAGGGCCAGGTTTCCCCTTCTCAGGCCCCGGCCATGACTCAGGGTTAAATACCGAAAGCAGACGGTGACTTCAGCTCCCGTGCCCACTGGGGAGGGTGACCATGCCTCAGAGCCATCTCAGGAGCGTAGAGGCCACAGCCCAGAGGGACGGGGGTTGGCAGCCTGGTGTCCGTGTGGGACACTCCCGCTCACAGCCGGTGCCCTGAGTCTCCTGTCCCTCACGGACATGCTGTGAGCAGCAAGGGACGAGACTTGTGGGGATGCTGGGATGGCTCAGGCACTGTACCCCAGCAGCCGCTGTCCTGACTGGCCTAGGTCAGGCACCCCGATGTCAAGAGCCCCACACAGGGACCTGGGGGCTGGGGAAAGGAAGCGGTAGAGCCACCTGCAACAGGAACCTGGTTCCCACTGAGGTGGAGATCCTGCCCAGAGAGGAGTTACCTGGGACAGAGCGCCAGGTCAGGACAGACAGCCCTCCCCTCCCGTGGCTGCTCTGTTCTAGCACTTCACCTCCATCCTGGGAAATCTTCTCCCAACTGACCTGAGTCCCTCCCACTGAGATGGAGATCCTGCCCCAGAGAGGAGCTACCTGGGACAGAGCGCCAGGTCAGGACAGACAGCCCTCCCCTCCTGAGGCTGCTCTGTTCTACACTTCACCTCCATCCTGGGAAATCTTCTCCCAACTGACCTGAGTCCCTCCCGTGCACCCCGAGCAGGAGCATGAGCACGAGGCCTCCAGAGTCCTCTGTCCCACTGGAGGCGGGACTAGGGGAGAGGTCACTGTCTCCCAGGTTTCCTAGTTTCTCCTGCTCTTTTCTGAAAAATCACATTAGTTTACACCTAGTCAGATGCATGGTAAAGCAAATCTCATTAATTTGAGACTTTTCCCACCTCTGGGGGTTCACACCCTGACGCTCTTGAGGATCATGAAGCATCCTCATGTCTTCTACTCAGTTTCGATTGACTCAGGAAAAAAATTTAAAAAGATGGCAAGACGAATGTATGGGTAGATAGATGGATGGATAGATGATAGGTAGCCAGACAAAATTATAAAGAGGCCCAGACGCAGCGGCGTGGTGGGAGGGCTTGCCTCTGCAATACTGGAGTCACAGGGAGGGCCATGGTTCGAATCCCAGGCTGACCTGAAACCTGTCGGGGGTGTGTGTGCAACCCCATAATCCTGGCTGCTGGAAGGGTCTTGCCATGCCCCTGTTGAGTGTGTCTGTCCCTCCCTGTGTCTTTTTCTCTCTCTTAGGAAATTAAATTAACTTTAAAAGTTAAAAATAAGGGCCCAGCAAATGGCATGCTGGTTAAAGGCATTGCACTCCCACATGGCCAACTGTGGTTCAAGTCCCAGACCTGGCAGCTTGTTTTCTCACTTTCTCTCTCTCCTCTCTCTCTCTGTCTCCCCCTCTCTGGCCAAATTAAAACAAACAAATAAATAAAGTTAAATAAAATTATTTAAAATAATTAAAAATAAAATGTGGTAAGGTATTAACAGTTAGGAATCTGGAGAGAGATGTGGAAGTATTTTAAAGTATTTTTGCAACTTTGTAGTGAATTGGAAATTATTTCAAAACAAAAGTTTCAAAATAAAAATAAATATTTTTAAAATCAATTTCCATCTCAAAACTTACAGTTTCCAGTCATGTATCAGTAAGTCAATTAATTTTTATGTATTTATAATTCCTATGTACTTTTTTTGAGAGGCTTTTGCCTTAGGCTGCATGTACTTGCTGGAGAGAGAGAGACAGAGACAGTGAGAAGGAAAGTGAGAAATCACCCCCCCCCAGGGGGATAGTCACGCTGCAGTCCTTTCTCGTCTATCCTCCTCCTGGGATCTTGGGCATGCACACACATGAGTCCAGCATGAGTTTCAAACCACCGGGTCCAGTACTGTCTTCAGTTTCCCTTTCATCACACACGTCAGAGCCCTGTACTTCTTTTCCTTTTTTTAAAGTTTACTTATTCCATGAGAGAGAATGAGAAAGAGAAAGGACTCCGTCGGGGTCTTCAGGATGTGGTCCCAGCCCCAACCTCAGCCTGCCCCCAGTTTGCACAGGGAGACCTTGGGATAAGGCCTTCCCACGTGGCCTCAGCGGTGCAGAGTGCTTTGTTACTTCTGCACCACGGCAGCTGGCCTCTTTTTGCTTTTTCATTTTTTAAAAAAAATTTTCTAGAGGTTACATGCACTCACTGAAGAGAGAGAGAGAGACAGAGAGAGACAGAGAGAGGAAGGGGGAAGTGAGAAAGCACTCCCGCATGGGGAATGGTCACTCCACAATCCCTTCTCTATTTCTTGGAGTTTGTGCACACACGCACACACACGTTGCATGTTTCTCAAGCCACTGGATCCAGGACTCAAACCACACAATCGGCCACGTGTGATCCAGCCACCTTAACCACCATGCCATGGGCTGACCTTTCTTATTAATTTTTTAAAAAATTTTGTTATAGAGCATGCTTGCTGAGAAGATGGGGGTTAAGAAAGCCCCCACCCAAGGGAGAGAGCCTTGCCTTAATCCCTTCTTCCTTCTCCTCTTAGGATTTTGGGCATGAGTGCACATATTTCTTTCTTTCTTTTTTGAGAGGTTTTTGCTGTAGGGCACGTGCGCTCGCCAAAGAGACAAAGACAGAGAGACAGAAAGTGAGAAATTACCCCCCAGGGGGGGATGGCCACGCCACAATCCCTTCTCCTCCATTCTCCTCTTGGGATTTTGGGCACACACGCACACACACCCAGTGTGAGTTTAAGCCACAGGGTCTGGGACTCGAACCACTGTCGACTACATGGGAGTCCAGTGACATAGCCATTACGCTAACTGCTGGTCCCCTCTTTCTTTCTATTTAAGAGGTTTTTGTCATAGGGCACATGTGCTCACTGTAGAGAGAGAGAGAGAGACAGTGAGAGGGAAAGTAAAAAATCACCCCCACGGGACCAGCAGTTAGCATAATGGCTATGTC
>NW_006208722.1:1083439-1087917 GCF_000334495.1 Tupaia belangeri chinensis
CCCAAGAGGAGAATGGAGGAGAAGGGATTGCGGCGTGACCATCCCCCCTGGGGGGGTGATTTCTCACTTTCTATCTCTCTGTCTCTCTCTGTCTGGCGAGTGCACGTGCCCTATAGCGAAAACCTCTCAAAAAAAAAAAAAATCACCCCCACCAGTGGGAATGGCCCTGCTGCAATCTCTTCTCTTCTTCTCTCCTCCCTTGGGAGGAGCATGCGGGCACACATGCCTGGCGTGAGTTTCAAGTCCCTGGGTCCGGGACTCGAATCGCGATTGGCCATGAGGAACTCCAGCAATGTAACCACGATGCCATTTGCTGGTCCCTCACACACACATTTCAAGCCACTGGGTCTAGGACTTGAACCGCACAGTTGGCCATACAGGACCCGGCTGCCTTAACCACTTCACCATGAGCTTGGCCCTCTCATTTTTTAATGGGTGCATTGCATTTTATATATTTATAAATTACTGTCTTTCGTAGATAGATACATCGTATTGTCCCCTGTTACGGGATATCACATTATTTCCTTTAAAAAGTTCTTGTTATTGCTCTGATCCCACTGTATGCCTTTTGGGATACTCCCCAGACGGTTTCCTAGAGGAAACATCTGGAGCCCTGGATACATGCTGCCAGATCATTCCCCAGAAAAACGGAACCTACGAGCTCCCAGCAATATAGCAATTGTACTACCCTATAGCTTGCCTCAATGGTAAGTTTCTTTCATTTTTAAAACTGAATGGATTTATGGTATCCTCAAAATAGTTTAAATTGACATCAATTTTATTTCTATCATCGAACAGATCACATGCCTATTCAAAAGGAGCTCTCTCTGGAACAAGGTCCACAATGGATGGTGGGTCAGTGGGTGGATCCAAGTGCAAACCTTTCCCTCCAGGGAGCCTTCCCCGACCCGGGCTGACTGGGAACAGGAGCACCACACGGTCAAGGACGGACAGCCCTTCCGTCCGGCTACTCTGTTCTAGCACTTTGCCTTTAGTTTTGGGAAATCTTTTTCCCAATTGACCTGAGTCCTTTCCATACACCCCGACCCTGAGACCCAGAGTCAGTTCTCTGTCCTACTGGAGATGACAAGAGGGGGAGAGGTCACCACCTCCCAGGTGACCTCTTCTGTGAAAAATCACATGATTCTAATCTTAGATTTGTAGCAAAGTGCATCTCGTTCATTTAAAACCTTTGCTGTCTTCTGGGGAATACACCCCCATGCATTCAAGGACCATGAGGCATCGTGTCTTCTACTGAGTTTCAACTGATCCAGACAAAATGAAAATGATGGCAAGACGGATGTCCCTCTCACCTGTACTCCCATAGACCTGTGCCCTTGTCCTCCAGTTACCTCCTCATAGCTTCATTTTATGTGCATTTGGGAAGTGAATTAGTTTGTTTCTTGCCCCACAAGACCAGAGCCCCATGAGGAAGTCTTGTTTTCTCCCCATTGGATTACTGTTCCCAGGTGAGTGCCTGGACTAAGTAGTCACTCATTTAAATATGTGATGACTAAGTGTTTAAAAATCTCTTGATGAAGTATACCAGAGACCAGCTAGGGGGTGACTCTTTGTCAGAGGATTCAGCACTGGGTTTAAAGAGCATGTACCATGTGCTGTGGGAGACGGAAACACGGGGAATGGGAGTTGCACAGAAGTAAGGAAAACGGTCTCTGCCCTTAAAAGAAGTACAGGCTAGGGGTGAGACCCCCACCTCTGTCACTCTGGAATCCTACCCCGGCCTCCCTGTAACGGAAGTTCCCTGGGTGGGCAAAGCTGTCTCCCCGTGGGCACGGAGGATGAAGCCGTAGGGGCTCTCCTGCCCTGAGATTACAGCAGGCCTGGCCAGCTAAGTCGTGGCCTCTCACAGGCAGTCGCCGACTTAGAGCCAGGGAGACAGGAAGTTTCGGCATGGGTGAGACCTCGCAGATGCCTTGACACTTCTGTTCATCCTGGTCCCCAGGGAGCCACAGCGAACACCCGACACACATGAGCTGCTGGAGAGATGTCCCCACTCCCTCAGTCCTGAAGAGCAGGAGGGAAACCCGTGCCTCCTGCCTGCCTGGTCCTAGGCACCAGGCTCAGAAAGCTTTTAGGTGAGTGTTCCCACCAAGAGGAAAGACATTTTTTCGTGTTGCTGTTTGTTTCTTTGGTATGCAAAGCAGCTTCAACTGAAACTGACCTCACATGGGCGTCTGAGTTGTTTGTGGTGAGGCGGGAGGGAATGAGCCAACTCTCCAAGAACCCCGAGGCCACACCCAGGTTGCCCAACGTCCAGGCCAGTGGAGCCAGAGGCCTCCCAGATCTTCCCCTGCCAGAGGCCCTGGGGGGATGCTCTCCTCAGCTCCAGCTCCTCACAGCCGAAGGTCTGCAGGGGCCAAACCCAGATGGAGTCTTCGGCCAGGTCAGCGCAGGGCTGGGGACCCTGGGACCAGCCATGTGAGGCACGTGGCTCCAGCTCCTCACAACCAAAGTTCTGCAGGGGCCAAACCCAGATGGAGTCGTTGGCCGGGTCAGCGCAGGGTTGGGGACCCTGGGACCAGCCATGTGAGGCACGGAGGCCACACTGCCCACCAGTGTCAGGACAAGGGCAGCAGCTCTGTCCCCTCTAATGCTTTCTCAGAAGCTGCCCTGGCCCCTGTCGGGTCTCCTAGCTTGTAGTAATAACCCCCCCAGCTGGACACGCGCTGTCTCACCTCGGCTTCTGTCTCTCCTTCCTCAATAAATGAGGGCGCCAGGTGACTCTGCAATGGCCTCTCGGGCCTTTCTTTCCGTGTCAGGCGTGAGCTGCTGACCGGGACTCCGTCTGTCTGTTATTTCAAGCTCTCGGGAGAGTCTGCCCCATCTAGTAGACTTTCAAGCCAGGGGGCTTAGTGGCCAAGGGATAGAGGACAGGTGGGTGAGCAGGAAGAGAGGGTCTTTGAAAAGAGGACTGCAGGGCCAGCCAGTGGCATGATGGTTAAGGTGCTGGACCCCACATGGCTGACAGTGCAGTTTGAGTCCCAGATTCGGTGGCTTGAAAAACACTTCAGGCGTGTGTGAGTGCGTGCCCAAAATCCTGAGAGAAGAATGGAGGGAAGCGACTGGGGCCTGGCCACCCACCCCAGGGGTGCTTTCCCACATCCCCTCTCTCTCTCTGACTCGGGTGAGCATGCACCCTAGTGTAACAAAGAAGACGCTAACACCGCAAGTTCCCTAAAATCTAAACTCAGCCCCACTGGCTCCTCCTCTCCTTCCTGCTAACCATTGGGTTGTTGGGAAAGTTATGACACATTTTTGCGTAGGAAAACACGTCATGACTTTCCTGACGACCTGACATTTTTTTCCGTTAGGTATAGCAATAGCTACTACGTGATCATGAATTCTTCCTGACAGTGTGACTTACAACATGAACTCGTGCTCAGTTCCCCAGGCTTTGCCTAAGACAAGCCCCTTCTCCCCTGCACCCTGCATAGAACATGTGCAGGATGTGTTTAGACCATGGCCTCAGCTATGCACTGAAGCCTCTGCACTGACCAGAGCCTCTCACACTTCAGCTGTGTACAATAACCTGAAGAGGTTATGTATTATACAATATAGAGGTTATATATTATACAGTATATAAAGAGGTTATATATTATACAATATTGTACAATAACCCGCCAGAGATTGAGGTTCGGTAGGACTTGGGTGTAGTCCCAGAATTTGCACACCTCCGAGGAAATGCTCTCAGTCCACCCACTACACTTGAGCAGGACTGGGTTCTGTTTTTTGTTTTGTTTTGACGTTTCTTTAATTGCCAGAGGTACAGGCACTCACCAGAGACAGGGAAAGGGAGTAAGCACTCCTATGTGGGGCATGGCCATGCCTCAATCCCTTCTCTTCCATTTCTCTGTCCTGTAGGGATTTGGGACACACGGACACACACACACACACACACACACACACATGCACGCACACCCCTCACATGTTTTTCAAGCTGCTGGGGCCAAGAGTTGAACCATAATCAGCCATATGGGACCTACTGCACTATGGGGCTGGATGGAGTAGGCCTGTTATTGAATCTTCGGTTTCTGAAGCAAGGAATGCCCCCGGTTTAAAGCTGGAGTGAAGAGCAATGAGGGAGGAAATGCAGTTAAAGCATGTTCAAGTATTAACCCACTCCACAGGTTACCCTTGAGATAAACCCTCCTTTGCAAAGTAAGGTTCAGGGAAGTTAGGAATTTGCCGCAGCCACACAGCTCTTGATTGGCAGGGCCTGGCTTTAGGTGCTGACCTTGGCTTGCTCCAGTCTCACTGGGTCAGCTTAGAAGCTGAATTCATGTAAGACTTGACTGTCCAAGGCGAAACTGCCACATCCTGACATGGCTGGTCCGTAGCATTTTCTGCATAGAGGAGCGTTCGTAGCTGTGCACCCACCTGCTTCATCCTCCACTCCCCATGGAGGGTGCTGGGATTAGGGTGTCTGAACAGCCAGCAGGGCAGCCAGCCCCGCAAGG
>NW_006208722.1:1088096-1091564 GCF_000334495.1 Tupaia belangeri chinensis
GCCCTCCTGCTGATCAAACCATTGGGTTGTTGGGAAAGTTATGACACATTTTTGCGTAGGAAAACACGTCATGACTTTCCTGACGACCTGACATTTTTTTCCGTTAGGTATAGCAATAGCTACTACGTGATCATGAATTCTTCCTGACAGTGTGACTTACAACATGAACTCGTGCTCAGTTCCCCAGGCTTTGCCTAAGACAAGCCCCTTCTCACCTGCACCCTGCATAGAACATGTGCAGGATGTGTTTAGACCATGGCCTCAGCTATGCACTGAAGCCTCTGCACTGACCAGAGCCTCTCACACTTCAGCTGTGTACAATAACCTGAAGAGGTTATGTATTATACAATATAGAGGTTATATATTATACAGTATATAAAGAGGTTATATATTATACAATATTGTACAATAACCCGCCAGAGATTGAGGTTCGGTAGGACTTGGGTGTAGTCCCAGAATTTGCACACCTCCGAGGAAATGCTCTCAGTCCACCCACTACACTTGAGCAGGACTGGGTTCTGTTTTTTGTTTTGTTTTGACGTTTCTTTAATTGCCAGAGGTACAGGCACTCACCAGAGACAGGGAAAGGGAGTAAGCACTCCTATGTGGGGCATGGCCATGCCTCAATCCCTTCTCTTGTCCTGTAGGGATTTGGGACACACAGACACACACACACACACACACACACACACACACACACACACACACATGCACGCACACCCCTCACATGTTTTTCAAGCTGCTGGGGCCAAGAGTTGAACCATAATCAGCCATATGGGACCTACTGCACTATGGGGCTGGATGGAGTAGGCCTGTTATTGAATCTTCGGTTTCTGAAGCAAGGAATGCCCCCGGTTTAAAGCTGGAGTGAAGAGCAATGAGGGAGGAAATGCAGTTAAAGCATGTTCAAGTATTAACCCACTCCACAGGTTACCCTTGAGATAAACCCTCCTTTGCAAAGTAAGGTTCAGGGAAGTTAGGAATTTGCCGCAGCCACACAGCTCTTGATTGGCAGGGCCTGGCTTTAGGTGCTGACCTTGGCTTGCTCCAGTCTCACTGGGTCAGCTTAGAAGCTGAATTCATGTAAGACTTGACTGTCCAAGGCGAAACTGCCACATCCTGACATGGCTGGTCCGTAGCATTTTCTGCATAGAGGAGCGTTCGTAGCTGTGCACCCACCTGCTTCATCCTCCACTCCCCATGGAGGGTGCTGGGATTAGGGTGTCTGAACAGCCAGCAGGGCAGCCAGCCCAGCAAGGAGAGGCATTCCCACCTGTGGGTCTTCCGTACCTGGCCCAACTGTGCACCCCCGCCCCCCACACACACAGTAGCATGAATGCGTCTGCTGGCTAGGACTGGCCTGGGATCACACCAACCGGCCAAGGACTCCCAACTGATGACCGAGCGTTAGAGGAAACAAAGAGGGTTAGCTTTAGTAGTTCTCGAAGCGTGGTTCCCAGACGAGCAGCACTGGCCTCGCCTCAGGCCTGAGGCAGGAACTCTGCAGTTGGAGCTCAGCAATCCACATTTGGGCATGCCTTCCAGGAGGTTCTGATGCATGAGAACTACTCTACTGAGAGGAGTAACCAGATCCGCAGCAGTGTAGTTCAGGAGGCTTCAGTTTGGTGACATGGAAGGTTCCCTGCTCTCTGGGAGAGCTCTGACGCGCACCCGTGGCAGAGGAGGTGATAAAGCATAGATTAATCTGGCCGTGGAGTCAGCTGGAGCTCCTTCTGCCTCACTTGGTTACAGCCCTGTCCTGTAGAGGATTTGTTGCCAGGATAGTCTTGTTGCTATGGTACTTGCACTCTGCCCGGGCCCCTTCTCTACACATGGTAATATTTGCATCCCTTTGACAGTAGGTAGACCCAGTGCAGGCCAGGCTCTGCTCCCCAGAGCCCAGGGACCAAGTTCCTTCTCACCTCAGGAGCAATTCAAGTACAAGCAGCTGGCCCAACTAGTCTTATTGGGGTTGTTGCTAACCGTGCTCAGCAAGTTCCAATTTCCTGTTTCAGGAAAGAAGTAAATCAAATGTCATATATGGGGGGAATGGCGCTGTATAACTCATATGGTGGGAAAAGATCATGCCAGCCTCTGTTATTTCTTAAAGTGACATAGCAAGTAAATACAGGGCAGAGTCTATTTTTTCATGTGTGCGATCTAATTTGCATGCTATGAAATTCATTCCTTTAAAGCGTATGATTTGGTGTTGGTTTTAAATTTGCCAGAGGACACATGTGCTCACCGGAGAGAGACTGAGAGACAGAGAGAGAGAGGGCAATCCCTCCTTCTCCACTTCTCCCTCTTGTCTGGATTTGCGGCATACAATCACACATGCCAACATGTTTTTCAAGCTCCCGGGGTCAGGATTTGAACCATACAATTGGGATCTGGCTATTTGGGATCTGGCTCCCTTCACCACCAGGCCACGGGGTTGGCTCTAGTAGTTTTTCATTTAAAAAGTAAATGGTTCTGCAAGAGAAATTTCTGAAAAGACAGAAATGTCCAAGATATTTCATGGGTGCATACAATTACAAAAATTCTTCCTTGAATTGAACAATTAAAACCTGTTTATTTTATTGGCTGTAACTACATCCCAATTTTTAAAATAACAATGTAAAAAGCAATGGTACTACTTTCCCCCCAAATCTAAAACAATTAAAATCTGAGGCATGTTCAGGGTTTGACTTTGTGGGGCAGAAAGGCGTAATACCTAAAGGCCTTTACCAACACTCCTGTGACAAGACAGGGAAACAAGAGAAAAGTGTAACCAACCAGTTTTATGCGGCATGGGAGGATTTAGAATGAACGCCCAAAGATACAGGGAAAACTATTCACTTTTACGTTTAAGTTCGATGAAGTACGTACATCATATAGAAATGTGGGGACCAGCAGTTATGTAATGGCTATGTCGCTGGACTCCCATGTAGTCAGCCATGGTTCAAATCCTGGATCTGGTGGCTTAAACTCACGCCTGGCCTGTGTGCATGCATGCCTAAGATCCTGAGAGGAGAATGGAGGAGAAGGGGTTGCCATCTCCCCTGGGGGGGGTGTTATTGAATCTTCGGTTTCTGAAGCAAGGAATGCCCCCGGTTTAAAGCTGGAGTGAAGAGCAATGAGGGAGGAAATGCAGTTAAAGCATGTTCAAGTATTAACCCAATCCACAGGTTACCCTTGAGATAAACCCTCCTTTGCAAAGTAAGGTTCAGGGAAGTTAGGAATTTGCCGCAGCCACATCGCTCTTGATTTGCAGGGCCTAGCTTTAGGGGGTCAGCTTAGAAGCTGAATTCATGTAAGACTTGACTGTCCAAGGCGAAACTGCCACATCCTGACATGGCTGGGCCGTAGCATTTTCTGCATAGAGGAGCGTTCGTAGCTGTGCACCCACCTGCTTCATCCTCCACTCCCCATGGAGGGTGCTGGGATTAGGGTGTCTGAACAGCCAGCAGGGCAGCCAGCCCCGCAAGG
>NW_006208722.1:1091634-1103485 GCF_000334495.1 Tupaia belangeri chinensis
CAGACAATAGCATGAATGCGTCTGCTGGCTAGGACTGGCCTGGGATCACACCAACCGGCCAAGGACTCCCAACTGATGACCGAGCGTTAGAGGAAACAAAGAGGGTTAGCTTTAGTAGTTCTCGAAGCGTGGTTCCCAGACGAGCAGCATTGGCCTCGCCTCAGGCCTACTGAGGCAGGAACTCTGCAGTTGGAGCTCAGCAATCCACATTTGGGCATGCCTTCCAGGAGGTTCTGATGCATGAGAACTACTCTACTGAGAGGAGTAACCAGATCCGCAGCAGTGTAGTTCAGGAGGCTTCAGTTTGGTGACATGGAAGGTTCCCTGCTCTCTGGGAGAGCTCTGACGCGCACCCGTGGCAGAGGAGGTGATAAAGCATAGATTAATCTGGCCGTGGAGTCAGCTGGAGCTCCTTCTGCCTCACTTGGTTACAGCCCTGTCCTGTAGAGGATTTGTTGCCAGGATAGTCTTGTTGCTATGGTACTTGCACTCTGCCCGGGCCCCTTCTCTACACATGGTAATATTTGCATCCCTTTGACAGTAGGTAGACCCAGTGCAGGCCAGGCTCTGCTCCCCAGAGCCCAGGGACCAAGTTCCTTCTCACCTCAGGAGCAATTCAAGTACAAGCAGCTGGCCCAACTAGTCTTATTGGGGTTGTTGCTAACCGTGCTCAGCAAGTTCCAATTTCCTGTTTCAGGAAAGAAGTAAATCAAATGTCATATATGGGGGGAATGGCGCTGTATAACTCATATGGTGGGAAAAGATCATGCCAGCCTCTGTTATTTCTTAAAGTGACATAGCAAGTAAATACAGGGCAGAGTCTATTTTTTCATGTGTGCGATCTAATTTGCATGCTATGAAATTCATTCCTTTAAAGCGTATGATTTGGTGTTGGTTTTAAATTTGCCAGAGGACACAGTGCTCACCGGAGAGAGACTGAGAGACAGAGAGAGAGAGGGCAATCCCTCCTTCTCCACTTCTCCCTCTTGTCTGGATTTGCGGCATACAATCACACATGCCAACATGTTTTTCAAGCTCCCGGGGTCAGGATTTGAACCATACAATTGGGATCTGGCTATTTGGGATCTGGCTCCCTTCACCACCAGGCCACGGGGTTGGCTCTAGTAGTTTTTCATTTAAAAAGTAAATGGTTCTGCAAGAGAAATTTCTGAAAAGACAGAAATGTCCAAGATATTTCATGGGTGCATACAATTACAAAAATTCTTCCTTGAATTGAACAATTAAAACCTGTTTATTTTATTGGCTGTAACTACATCCCAATTTTTAAAATAACAATGTAAAAAGCAATGGTACTACTTTCCCCCCAAATCTAAAACAATTAAAATCTGAGGCATGTTCAGGGTTTGACTTTGTGGGGCAGAAAGGCGTAATACCTAAAGGCCTTTACCAACACTCCTGTGACAAGACAGGGAAACAAGAGAAAAGTGTAACCAACCAGTTTTATGCGGCATGGGAGGATTTAGAATGAACGCCCAAAGATACAGGGAAAACTATTCACTTTTACGTTTAAGTTCGATGAAGTACGTACATCATATAGAAATGTGGGGACCAGCAGTTATGTAATGGCTATGTCGCTGGACTCCCATGTAGTCAGCCATGGTTCAAATCCTGGATCTGGTGGCTTAAACTCACGCCTGGCCTGTGTGCATGCATGCCTAAGATCCTGAGAGGAGAATGGAGGAGAAGGGGTTGCCATCTCCCCTGGGGGGGGTAACTTCTCACTTTCTATCTCTCTCTCTCTGTCTTTCTGGCAAGTGCATGCGCCCTATCGCAAAAACCTCTCAAAAAAAAAAAATAAAAAAGAAAGAAAAGAAAAAGAAATGTGATTGCATGATAAAAGCATTGAAAATCATGCTGTGTCAGTGTACGTGCATGATGCCCCATATCCCAAGAGGAGAATGGAGGAGAAAGGATTACAGTGCGACCATCCTTTTTGGGTGATTTCTCACTTTCTTTCTCTCTCTCTTTCTCTTCCTCTCTCTCTCCAGTGAACGCATATGCCCTATGGCAAAAAAAAAAAAAAAAAAAAAAAACACGCCAAAAGGCATGGCGGTTAAGGGTGCTGGATTCCCTCATGGCCAACTGCAGTTCAAGTTCTGGACCTGGCAGCTTGCTTTGTTGCTTTCCCTTTGTCTCTTTCTGGTCAAATTGAAGATAATAATAACAATAACAAATGGAATTACATGAATAAATAATTAGTTGAAAGAAAATAAAGACAAAAACAAACCAAACAGAAACAAACTATCTGTTTAGGTTCTTCTTGATCTCTCTGTGGTAGCATTCCTAGGGTCTGGAATGAAAGTCTTAATTTTTTTAAGACCAGTTGTCGCACAGAAAAGTGGGATGGGTAAAGTTATTGCACTGGGTTGTCAAAAAAGTCAAGACACATGTTTACACAGAAACACGTGTCATGACTTTTCTGAAGACCCAGTAATGTATTTAGACTTGATGGCTGGCTTTGGAGGAAAGGAGTTCTGGTATCCTTGGCCCACCTTGGGGAATGGAAATTCTACATTCTATGACTTGCCTCAGGAAGAACAAGACCTGAGAGAGGGCAGAGAGAAACGGCTTCTGAGGCTGTTTATGGACAGGATCATTTTTAGAGACCCAACGATTCAATGAAATCGTCTCCAAAATAACAAGTAGACAATAGGTCAGACTTGCCTCCTGGCGTTAATCCATTTCTCATTATGTGTGACCATTCGGATGGACAAAGGCTTTAAAATCAGTTGGTTAACTTGCCTGAAGCAATAGAGCTTTAACAAACAGCAAAAACTATCAGGCTGTCAAGAAAGTCGTGATGTATTCTTCTATATTTTTCCACGCAAAAATGCATCATGACTTTCCTGACGACCCAACAGTAACAGATTTGTGGTTACACATCTAAGTCAAGGGAGTATTCCACGAGTTATCTGAGTAACATACTAAAACGTGCAGTTTATTTTCCCAAACAGTATACTCACTCTCCGAATAAGCAGTACTTAATTATATATGGATTATAAGTCATAATAAGTGAATAAGCAAGTAGGTTTTAATGTGTCTGCAAGAATGATAAAATTTGGGGTTTTTAAAAAATTGTATTCTAATTTTCACTTTAAAACTATGTAGTATGCACAAGGCAAATGATGTGGTCAAACACAACCCAAACCAAAAGACAGTCCTATAATCATTTTTAGAGATAAATTATATAATTACCTGAAGCAATTTTCTAATCACGTTAGAAAAATAACAGTATGAGGGATCATTCTAGAAAAGTTCATTCTAGTCCTACTGCTATCTTAAGTATACACATTTGGGCTTTGTGGTCTTGCAGTTAGGGCAGCTGGATCCATATGACTGATCCCACATGGTTGACCCCATGGTTCAAGTCCTGGACCTGGCAGCTTGACAAACATGCCGGTTGCATGTACGTATGTGCCTAAAATCCCAAAAGGAGCTTGAGACAGAGGAGAAGAGATTGTGGCATGACCATGCCCCACAGGGATGCTTTTTCGTCTCTCTTTCTCTCTTGCAAGCACATGTACCCTTTAGCCAAACACACATACATACACACACACACACACACACACACACACACAAATTCAGCCTCGCCCTCCTTTATTCAAACCACATACCGTATATCTTTTGAATGTGACAATATACGTACTGTGCTGTGTGAATATAGCAGTTACTAAAATACAGATATTTGTTTCTAAAGAGATCTATCTATACGTAGGTATAGATATATGGATTCCAGGGTTTATGTTTTTTCTGGAGGTGAGCTCACCTGGGAGTGCATGTACGTGGGACCTTATCTTCAGCTGGGTGTAAGCAGGTGAGAGGGAACGTGAGACGCTCGAAGCTAAGGTGTGTGCGTGCTCCCTTACAGGTTTGTAACTGGGGTGCTGTGAACCAAAGGTGGGCCAGGTGTCACCAGATGGAGTTAGATATGAATTTCAAACAGGCAATTCTCCTGCTTGTAGAAAAATAAAATCTTAAACATATTAAGAGTGTTCATTCATTTATAGGAGTTATTTTTAAAACCTTTTTTGAAAGAGAAGCGGAGGTAGTAACGAGTGCGCGGTAAGCACCATGTTAGGTACTTCACAGCTACTATCTTTATAATCTTTACAACCGACCTAAGCAGTACAAATTAACCCAATTTTATAGACAAGGAATCTGAGGCTTCTCCAAAGCAACCTAGTAACCGGCAGAGTGGTCTGGTTTCAGAGACTGTTGTTTCATTCACTACTCCAAAGTCATAACTAATCTGTGAATTTCTTTAAGGATATTAAAAAAGATGGAGTAATTAAATCTCATTCCAGTGTCTGGTGATATGGAATGTGATTTTAACTTTTTTGTTCTGAAAAATAATTTCATATTGTACTGTGTGTTCAAAGAGTAAAATTATATGGGTTTGCTTAAGGTTCAAGGTCATAAAGTTCAAAGGATTCTAGGCTTTGGTTTAATGAAAAAAAAGAAAGAAAGAAAGAAAAAGAAAGAAAGAGAGAGAGAGAGAAAGAAAGAAAGAAAGAAAGAAAGAAAGAAAGAAAGGAAGGAAGGAAGGAAGGAAGGAAGGAAGGAAAGCAAGCAAGCAAGCAAGCAGGCTCCTGACAGAGAAGACACTCCCTCCTCTCTGGGCTTCATGTTGTCTCTCCTGATTCTCCTCCTCCTTCCCTAACCCTTTCTCCTCCATCCTCATCAGGGGTAGGACCCTCTTTCTCTTAACTCATTCTTAATTTCACTCTAGAATCCCTCTGTAGGCGATCTCATCCACACCGCTGGTTTTACCACCCGTAGCCTAACTCCAGTGCAGCTACCGAGGTAGACCACCGGGCTCTCCAATGTGGCAATTCCAAAGCCTAACTCAAAATCTCTTCTTCATCCACTCACCCCTCCCCCCATTTCATTTTTTTAACTCCCTGCTCCTGTCTCAGCTATTTCCACTCCAGCTATGCATGTGGAAATCAGGGAGTCATGCTGGATATCCTCCACTAGATCCAATAAGCCCTGAGGTCTTTCCGTTCATTTCTCCTCAATCACCCTCAAATGCCCCCTTTCTCCTATTCCCTCCACCACTGCTCTGGTCCACCACCTGTCTCCTGGACCAGGCAGCATCTGGTCTCCAGCCTGCAACCAAAGTCCCTTTCAGTGTGCACCACCTCCAGCTGCTGTAGCCAACACTCCACTAAGTAGACTCGCATTTTCAAAGAGCTAAGTTTTTAAAAGCATACACATTCAGAGACAGACTGTGAAAGTGACAAAAAGCCACTTGATAAAAAGTGTGAGTATTCTTTGTACTAATCCCTTAACCTCTCTGCATATTTGAAATGTAAATAATACAATAATAATAATAATAATAATGACACATTTGGGGAAAACACTAAGAATGTGTTCCAAACCCCAAGTCAAATCTTTTAAAATTTAAGCATCCACATACTTCAATTTTTGTTTTGGGCTTCTTTCCCTCCCAGACCTCTGAATGGTCTGTCCCGTTGCCATGTTCATACCATAAAGCAATTGCATTTCAATCGGGTTTGTGTTTTACAGTGGAAAGGCATAGTCATCCTTTGAGAGGCACTCCAGGGCCGAGCGACAGCGGCGCAGCCGGAGTGCGACACTCTGCGATGCTGCAGGCCACCTGGAGGATGGGGTGACTTGTACACACCAGGCCTGTGACCTGACTGCCTGGAGACAGGAGGGGATTGCAGCATGAGACCCTCCTGAGGATCCCTCTCTCTCTCAACACAGAAAGAAATACACTTTAAAGACACTCCATAAACTTTAAAAGACGCTCCACAATTTGCTCTTCTACTTGGCCACCTGTCACCAGGTTAACATTCATTTTTATACGCTTAAATGCTATCATATTTCACTTCAAAAGCTTAAGCAAATGAAAATGTGCTTCCTAATTGCTACATGTAATTCCTTGAGATTGACCCACAGAAATCCTTACCTGGGAAAACTCCAGGTGATAAGGAAGCACAAAGGTTGGCAGAAATAATCTTCCTTTGATCTTTTCAGAACTGCCGAGTCTTTAGCAAGAACTAGTTATTGTTCATTGCTGTCACAGTGACAAGAATTTAGCCCTCCTCAAGTATTTCCATTATATTCATGCAAAAATTAAGAGAAAAGCATTTATTGTTTTTAAGTTAATGAACCTAAGTGCGTAACCAAGAGCACTGATAATATATGGCCACAGAAGAACGTGTACATGGCTGTTCAAACCATCATTATTCATAAGAGCCCACAACTCAAACAGCTCAAATGCCCATCAACTTATGAATGGATAAATAAAATGTGGTCCATCCATACAATGAAAATATATTCAATTAGAAAAAGGAATGAATGCTAATAATATGCTAATATGGAACAACATGGATAAGTCTGAAAACGTTCTGGTAAGTTAAAGGAACCTGACAGAAGGGCCACACGTCGTATGATTTCATTCATATGAAATGTCCAGGGAACCAGCAGTTAGTGTAATGGCTATGTCGCTGGATTCCCACGTAGTTGACCGCAGTTCGCATCCTGGACCCGGTGGCTTAGAACTCATGCTGGACGCGTGTGCATGCATGCCCAAGATCCCGAGAGCAGAATGGAGGAGAAGGGATTGCGGCGTGGCAATCCCCCCAGGGGGTGATTTCTTGCTTTCTATATCTCTCTATCTCTCTCTGTCTGTCTGGTGAGCACACACACCCTATAGCGAAAACCTCTCGAAAAAATAAAAACAAAAACAAAAACAAAAAAAAAAAAAAAAGAAAAAAGAAATGTCCAGAAAAGATAAATCCAAGAAGATGAAGTTGTTAGTGGTTGCCCAGGGTGGGGAATGGAGGGACTGGGAATAAGGGAATCACAGCTAATGGGTGCAGGGTTTTGGGGGCACATGATGAAAATGCTCTGGAATTAGACTGTAAGATGGCTGCACAACTTTGTGAATATGCTAAAAATCACTAAATTATGCAAGTTAAATGGGTAAAACTATGGCATGTGAATTATATCTCAATTGAAATCATATATAATAGTTAAGAGAAAGCAACTTTCTACTTGATGCTACATTTAAAGACATTCGAGGGAGCCCAGGAGCATGCTGGCTATGAGAACACCATCAGTCTCCAAGTCACCACTGGGGAGGGGGAAGAACGGCCCCTGAAACCACAAGGTGCTGACAAGGCTCCCCATCCAGTCTTCACAGGAGAATGAGTTTGCACTGGGATCTTTAGGACTAATCTTCACATGTGTTCCTATTCACCACCAGAACCCCAGAACTTTCTCCAAGGCTAATCTTCACATAAGTCTCATACCCCATCCTCACTTCATTTTCCCCATTGTACTTACCATCTTTTACTCATATCCCTCCAAAGTTTTGGTTCTGTTCATTGCTTTACTGCAAGCAGTCAATACCCAATGCATTTCTGGTGAATCACTAACCTTGGAAGAAACATTTACACAGAAATTTGCACTGGATACTATTAAGAATATGAACTTTTATGTTTTGAACTCTGTTTTTTTCCCTTGCATAAAAAGATGTTCTCTCCCATGTAAGTATACACCTAATCTTTGAGAAATCTTGTACAAATACTTTATTACAGATGACAATCTAATTGACAAACCTTTGTACATTTCAAGGAAAACATTCAGGTAAAATGAACATAAAAATTTCAATTTGCAAAATCCAAATTTACAACAAGAAAACAAACACAGAAACTTATTTTTGGACCCTGTGGTTATTATGCACTACCTTTAATTCCTTATCCAGAGTCAAGAAAGTGCAGATGGACCCTAAAAATGTAGCAGAAGCATTTCCGCACACTGATACCCATAATCTAGTTGGTGCAGAAGTGTTTCCACTAGACTTATAGAGTACTCTTTGGAAGAAAGAAGCCAACACTGGTCATTTGGTTGCCCTTCGGACCTTCTGCAACTCTTCAATGGGCTTCCATTGTTGGTTGATTGTCACAAGCTTAAAAGAAAAAGGGAGAAATAAAAATGTTTTGGTAAGGATCCACCCTTCATCCTCATGTCCCCTTCTGGGATTTGTCCATACTCTTCTTTAGAAAAAGCATCACCAAAGTGTTTGTACTCAAAGAACTGCTCCTTCTCAATTCTAAAACATGCATGAAACAGTAACATGGACTGGTTTTTATCACTCCATCCCTCTAAAAAGCAGTTGGGTTCCTAAGCTTTATGGGATCAAAGAGAAAGGTCACACACATTTGCCCTACTTTCACTTAGCTACACCCAGATTTTCAAACTTGCCAAAGTATCATGGAAGTCGAAAGTTCGAAAAACACATCTGCTCCTCATGAGCGGATGAACAAGGGTCCCAGCACAGGGCTTAGCACGCAGTAGGCTCTTAGTAAAATTTCTCCATTGCCATCACTTAAGGGAGGCATCAGTGATCTAAGCTACACAGTAAGGGAAAGGGAAGTCAGCTGAGGACAGTTCTCGGGTCACAAAGAACCCACAGTCCGAGAGGCTCATTTAGCCTCACAGGCGTTCTACTGTGTTATCCCAGGACCTAGGAGACGTAGGTGGTTTTAGAGAACCTAAATGTGCTCCACCGGGTCAAGCTGTAATATGAGAGTTTCAGATTTTCATAAAAGAATTATTTAATTTTAATCATTATTAGTATTTTAAAATTTGCTATAAGGCACATGCGCTCACCAGACAGAGATAGAGACAGAGGGAGAGAGAAAGTGAAGAAGCAAGCCGCCAGTTACAGGACCATAGTCCCAGTGCCCTAACCACCATTCCACCTGATGGCCCCAAGAGTTTTGTATTTATTTTTTTAAAGAATTGTTTATTTATTACTATTATTGTTAAAATTATTTTTCACATGAGTTTTGCCAGAGAAAGACAGAGAGAGAGAGAGAGAAAGGGAGAGCGAGAAAGCAAGCCACCAGGTCCGGGACTCAAACTATGGCTGGCTATGTGGGAATTCCAGCACCTTAACCACCAAGCCATCTGCTGGCCCGAGTTTTGTATTTAAAAGAAGAAAAGTAAAACTTTCACAACATACCTAACTAGTGTTCACTCCCACAGACTTAAAGTTTTCTGACTTCCAAAAAATTTTAATGTTAAAAAAACATATATTTTCAATAGTCTTACAAGAGTAAGTAGATACTAGTTGATTTCATTTAAAGAGAATGCCACTCCTGGTTTCAGAAGCTCTTATTATTTATCACAATAAACCTTATGTTACTTTTAGATAAGTAATGAATAAAATAAGATAGTATATTCGATAAAGTTTATATTTGAGCACCTACTATGGGTCAGGTACTGTGTTAAGGATTCTTTGTCTTTCATTTTCTTTCATCTGTTTAACTTTATTATTGTCTTCATTTTATAGATTCTGAGAACCTTGAAAGATCAACTTATCTAAAATTATCTATGAATGGTAAAGCAAACAAACTATGGCTGGCTATGTGGGAATTCCAGCACCTTAACCACCAAGCCATCTGCTGGCCCGAGTTTTGTATTTAAAAGAAGAAAAGTAAAACTTTCACAACATACCTAACTAGTGTTCACTCCCACAGACTTAAAGTTTTCTGACTTCCAAAAAATTTTAATGTTAAAAAAACATATATTTTCAATAGTCTTACAAGAGTAAGTAGATACTAGTTGATTTCATTTAAAGAGAATGCCACTCCTGGTTTCAGAAGCTCTTATTATTTATCACAATAAACCTTATGTTACTTTTAGATAAGTAATGAATAAAATAAGATAGTATATTCGATAAAGTTTATATTTGAGCACCTACTATGGGTCAGGTACTGTGTTAAAGATTCTTTGTCTTTCATTTTCTTTCATCTGTTTAACTTTATTATTGTCTTCATTTTATAGATTCTGAGAACCTTGAAAGATCAACTTATCTAAAATTATCTATGAATGGTAAAGCAAAGGTTTCAACTAGATCTCTAAAACTCCATAGCATTGTCTTTAACACTACAGTAAATGGCACTCTGCAGGTGTAAGGTGTTAAATCAATTTAGACAAAGGTGCTAAGGTTTGGGCTAAATGTAAGTAATTTGTTTTTAACTTAGCAATACCTTTTGGGGTACAGTAGGATCCACAGATTCCCAAGGTTCTGGGTTTCTTTTTCGATCAATGCTGAAAAATAAAAGCTAATTAAACACTAAAGTACGTGAATTTGAACTAACACTGATACTGGGTCGTATAAACATGCTAGGGGCAGACCTAATCTCTGTACTTAGGCAGCCTTCTGTTGGTTAACTACCAGGAACCATCAGTTGTCACTGAAATTGATGGGAGATTCTTTAAGGCAGTTTCTTGACTTGACTCAAATATTAAGAATCAATTTCTCTGTAAGGTAATTGATCTATATTCTCTTAATTGGGCTAGATTGGAGAATAAATAGTGGGGGATGGAGCTGTAGGCTAAGGACAATCAATATGTCTATTCCTGGTTCTTGGGGGCCTGAGAGGCTAGGCTTGAACTCTGTAGGTGGGAAATTCAGGAGCCCTGAGTCTCAGGCCAGCACGTGCGGCAGGTGGTTGGCAGACTGGCCGGTCCTTCCTCCAAACCTCCAATTATTTCCTCAGGGGACGTCACCCCAAAGTCTCTGCTTACTCACCTCCACTTAGGAGTCTCTCTTCCGGTGGTCACTGGCCTCTGCTGCCTCTACCAGCCTAGATCAGCTTCGCGTATCTCTTCTGCACATTGCAGGATACGTGGTTTTTTAACCATCTTATATCCAAAAGAGAGATTAGCTTTATTGTAGACAACCGAGTCTATCAACTCTAGAGTAGGAAAGTGTTTTCTAATAAGGTAACATTTAAAACTTTAAATGATTATTTAAGTTTGATGATATATATCCTCTCCAAGTTTTAGAATTTAGAAAATTCTAAACTTAAATTTCAAAAATTAAACTTTACTTCACTGCAGGAGAGTGAAGGAGGGCTAAATACACGAGAGAATATTTACATAGAAGGAACACTCATTTTATTAATATGAAATTTCAGTTGTCTTCTGATATTAGGTTGCATTTTAGCCCTGACTTCAAGCTCACCACTTGACATTCTTCTAATTTTTAATGGCAGTTATACATATTTGTATAACATGATATTTTGATACATGCACACATTTATATTATGATCAAATCAGGGTAGTTAGCATATCTGTCACCACAAATACTTATTTCTTTGCAAAGAAAACATTAAAAATCCTCTCTTCTAGCTATTTTAAAATATGGACATAAATTGAGATTACTGTACATGGGGGGGGCAGGACTAGGAATCAAAGAGCATACATTTCATAAACTAAAAACCAACCAACACCACCCAAGGCGTCTTTATCAATGAGGCCTACTTACATCACATCGGTTTTCCGAAAGGAATATACAGCAAACGACGAGGCTCCCGTCGCTGCGAAGCTCATGATCAGCACCAGGGGAATAAGCTACCAGAGAACAGGTGGAGGGTAAATATTCAGAGGAAATCTGACATCTAATAAAACATAACAGCTATGCATTATATCATCTTACATTTCTTTCGAAATCGGCACCATCTTTTTATCTTTAAAATTCAAAGCTTTCAGTCAAGATTGTCAATGGCTTTAGAAACTTACTTCCTTCTTTTTCATCAGGAGTTGGAAAAAGTTCATGATGACTTCGGTGTAGAATGCCAAAATTATAATTAAAACAAACAAAAAAAAGAACTTAAAAAATCCAAGGTCTTGATTAGAACCTCAGCCACTAGGACCTGACCTGGTGGCCACCCAGGCACTCAAGTGCTCCCAAAAGCCGGACCAAGGCCGGCTCATCAGCGCCTTCCCCAGGGGTGACTCACCTGGGGGCGGGGCGGGGCGGCGCGCGGACGACGTTAACGCC
>NW_006208722.1:1103597-1105069 GCF_000334495.1 Tupaia belangeri chinensis
AAAGTTTTAAGTGTATCAGGTGGGACCTCAGAGAAAAGGCAGTTCTGATGGCCAAGATCTGGGTGAAAAACAGCCCTTCTGAAAATGTGTCAGGAAAAAGGAGCCGGCAAAGGTGGAGGTCCAGGGTTAGCTCCCACCCTGCGCGGCGGAGGATATCAGGGGGCGGCTTTCCTACAATAGGATGAATCCGATCACATTAAACGCGCGGTAATGTGATGTGGCGCACATATGGAGATCATTACAATTAAAGCGTTGTTCACTTCGGAATAACTTTAATGGTGTCCTGATTTTTTTTCCCATTAAAAAATCATAAAACAAATAAATGGGGGTGGATAGAAGAGAATCTGCCGGAATGGTTTGCAAGAGAAAGGCCTATTTCCAGAGACATCCTATCAGCTGGCTTAGTCTTTGAGCCCCTAGCTCTCCCCTAGACCAGCAGCCTCTCCTGTGTTTGCATTGGCTGTGCAGCTGCAGAAGTAACGATTCCATTAACCCAGAGGCCGAGTTCCAGCGATGGAAAGAAACCCTCTCACTTCTGCAAAGTGGGTGGGTAACCTTAAGATCAGATTCAGGATGCTCCCGGCACCAGTTGGGAAGTGGCAGTTAAGTGACCAGAATATAAGCCTGTCTGGCGCCTGATATCGCTACTTCTGAATTCTTCTCTTGGCTCCTTGCAGTTAGTCAAGGGCAGAAGCTTGGTTATCCAAGAATATTTAAAGCCTGTTGAAGGCCCAGCAATGATAGTGGGTGCTCTTTAATAGTGCCTAAAGGATGAGGCCATGTGGGAGGCCCATTCAGACTCCAGATTTTTGTATTTGTTTTTTAAGAGATTTTTGGTATAGGGCACACACACTGGCCACAGCAACAGTAAGAAATCACCCCCGGGGGGCATGGCCATGCTGCCATCCTTTCTCCATTCTCCTCTCAGGATCTTGGACAGGCTTGCACACGCACCTGGCGTGAGTTTTAAGTCACAGGGTTTGCGACTCAAACCACGGTTGACTACCTGGAGTCCAGCAACTTACTCATTATGCCATCTGCTGGTACCAACTCTTCATTTTTTTTTTAATTTTTATTTTTTGAGAGGTTTTTGTTATAGGGCATGTGTGCTCACCAGAGAGACAGAAAGTGAGAAATCATCACCACCACCACAATCCTTTCTCCTCCATTCTCTCAAGATCTTGGGCACGCACTGCACTCACACGCGCCTGGAGTGAGTTTAAGCCACCGGGTCCAAGGCTCAAACCATGGTCGACTACATGGGAGTCCAGCACATAGCCATTACGCCAACTGTTGGACCCCTAACTCTTCATTCTTAAAAGCTCTAACAGCAGTAGGGGCCTGTAGTCCCAGACACCCTGATACAAACATCTTAAATGTTCTTTGGAAATGGCCAAACCCAGCTGTTTTATCTACCTTTTATGGACAGACTTTGCAGTCAAATGGACCTGAGCTCAGAGCCCACCCCTGCT
>NW_006208722.1:1105079-1107661 GCF_000334495.1 Tupaia belangeri chinensis
ATGAGCAGACTACTTAAAAACTGGGGCAGGGAATCGCAATGTGACCATATTCTTTTCAGGGCATTTCTCTCTCCCATGGAAGTGTACTCACATGCACACATAATCCACAATCATGAATAAAATTAACAAGAAAAAGAGCTATATAATACACACTGAAGTATTAAAGAGTAAAGGCACATGATGTACAGTCTATTCTCAAGTTGTTCAGAAAAACTGTGTGTGTGTGTGTGTGTGTGTGTGTGTGTGTGTGTAAAGAAAGGGGACAGAGAGTAAGGGAAGCAGAATTTGGGTTAGAGCATGTAAGAGTTCTTTGTACTATTCTTGCAACCTTTCTGTATGTATGAAATTATGTCAAAGTTTCAAAAAAGCAATAAATCAAGAACAACTACCCTTATAACAAAATCAACACGTATACACATTCTTCCTAAATTACAGTATTTTAATATACCTTGTAGAAGTAAGATGAGCCTTGGTTTATCAGGTACAGGATTTATTATTATTATTATCTAGAGAAAAAATACAAATTCACATTTCAATTAACGTGAACTGAACAAGTATGTCTTTTTTTTTTTTTTTTTACATAGGATGCATACACTCACTGGAGAGACAGAGAGGGGAGGGGGGAAGTGAGAAACCATCCCCTAGAGGGACGGCCAGGCCATATCCTTTGTCCTTCATTCATCTCCTGGAATTTCGGGCACGCATTCACATGCATCCAGTGTGATTTTCAAGCCACCAGTTCCAGGACTTAAACTGCAGTCAGCCATGTGCAAACCCAGTGCCTTAACCACCATACCACCTGCTGGCCCCAAAAGTAATATTTAAATATCTTCTAGGCTAAAAATTCCTTCTTTCTTAAATAGGTTTTCATATAAAGTCAAGTCCTTATGACTTAAGGATGGTTTTACAGTCCTGAGTGATTTTAGGAAGTGCTCTTGTTTCACTGTGGTAGCTTCCAGTCCATCTTCTTGCAAGGCCAGCAAGGCGGCCTGAAAGACAAGCAATAGGAGACAATTGCTCTGTTGTTTGTTTTGTTTTTAAAACAATATATGGTAATACTTTAAAATCTGAATGTAACATCTCATTATAACTTCAGAGGACTCCAATATTCATATTACTACAAACATTAAGGTAGAAAGTTAAATAAGAGAATTTTTAAGAGAGGCTTTTCTGTGTGTGTTTGTTTTTGCTAAATGGCGCATGCACTCGCAGGTGAGACAGAGAGACAGAATGTGAGAAATCACCCCCCGGGGGGATGACCACACCGCAATCCCTTCTCCTCCTCCATTCTCCTCTTGGGATCTGGGGCATGTATGCACATTCGCCCAGCGTGAGTTTTAAGCCACTGGGTCCAGAACTCGAACCATGGTCAACTACGTGGGACTCCAGTGCCATAACCATTATGAATTCCACTAGTTCCAATAAAAGAACTTTTTAAAATTCCCTTGTTAGACTATAACTTCTACAAAATTATTCATAAAAGCATAATTCAATAGCAAAAAAGTAGAAACGCAAATGTTTAAAAATAAAGAATGGATAAATAAATGTAGAATACTCAGATAGGAGATTACGAAGTGATGGAAATGAATGAGCTACAGTTACATACAAAAACCATAGGTGAATTTCACAAACACAATCCTGAGATAAAGAAGCAAACAGAAAATATACCATCTGTATGGCTCTATTCATATAAAGTTCACAAGCAAGCATAACTAATGTCCTGTGTTGGAGGTCAGAAGTTTGGCTCCCTTTTGGGAAGAGGCTGGGAATGTATTGATGTTTTATTTCCTGACACGAACAGTGGTTATAAAAGTGTGTCCACTTTATGTTAATTTGTTGGGCTATATCCTTATGATCTGTGCATTTTTCTTTTAACATTTTTTTCCCCTTTATGTGCCTTCTGGTGAAAGAACACAATAAAATAAAAATTTGCCCAAAGCAAAAAACTGAACTGAATACAAATAAACTAGATCCAACTATCAATTTTTAAGAACTAGAGAGGACAGAGGAACATATTAAGTAACAGAGACTATGACATGCTACAGGGAAAGGGCCCAGTCTCTCAAACAAATGAACTCTAAGGAAAAAAGAGATGGAGGGAAAACTCAGGGAATAAAAGAGAGCTGCCAAGGTGTGGGTTCAAAGAAACCATAAAACATTTAACATTGACTTTGCTTTCAAAAAATATTTATTTATTTATATATTGACCTGTTGTGATTTTTCAAGACACGGAGTTCAGGATTCAAACTGTGGTCAACCATGTGGAAATCTAGCACCTTAACCACCATGCCACTTGCTGGCCCTATAACAACTTTTTTTTAAAAAAAGAATTATTGAACTTTATTTATTTTAATTTGACCAGAGAGGGACAGAGAGTGTGAGTGAAAGAGAGAGAAAGAAGGAAATGAGAAAGCAAGCTGCCAGGTCTGGGACTCAAACAGTGGTCGACCATGTGGGAGTCCAATGCCTTTAATCACCACACCATCTGCCGCCCCCTCCCCCAGAAAAACCTTTTAAAACTATTAATGAGGGGCGGCTAAGGCACTGGACATTCCCACATGGCTGACCACGGTTTGAGTCCC
>NW_006208722.1:1107732-1110631 GCF_000334495.1 Tupaia belangeri chinensis
AATGAAAAAATAGTTTTTTAAAAAAAAAAAAAAAAAAAAAAAACCTATCAATGAGATAACTGCACACTTGGAACCCTAGTGGAGTATTTGAGATTTTTATGATTATTGTTAGCTTTTTAGGTGTGCTAATGGTATCATAGTGAATTTTTTAAAAAGAAGGTTAATTTCTAATGATACAAATTGAGGTTAAGGTGGCTGAATCCCACTTGGCTGGCTGTGTGGTTTCAGTCCTGGACCCAGTCACTTGAAAATCATGTTGGGTATATGTGCATGTGTGCCCAAAATCCTGAGAGGAAAAGGGATTGCAGCATGGCCACCTCCCCATGGGGGGTGCTTTCTCACTTTCCCTCTCTCTTTCTCTCTCTCTCTAGCAAGCACACATGCTCTACAACAAAACTTAAAAAAAAAAAAAAAGAGAGAGAAAAAAGAAAACAGTTACTTGTACTGCCAGAGACAGACAGAGAGGAAGAGATAGGAAGGAAGCACCCACTCTGTTTATTTTTCTGAATGTTATATTTAGCAAATGTTGATGGGGAAAAAAACAAAAAAAAACAAAAAAAAAACACCCTACTATGGCTTCCTTTGCCCTCAAAATAAAACCTAAACCCTTTAAAGTGGCTTTAGGACCTATGTGATACGACCACTGTCTACTTCAGTTTTATTTCTTGCTCTTCTCTATTCTAAGATTCAAAAATGCTATGTCATCGAGAACCTTCAATACTCTATACATTTTCCCCCTGCTTCAAATACTCAAATTTACACTCCCCAACTCACTCCTTATTTTCACGTCCCAATTCAGTATTAGGGTTCAGCTCTCTGTGCCCCCTGTAAGCTCTGCAGGGCTGTATCTGCCTGTTTTGCACACATGGTACCTACCACCTAGAAGTCTTTCAGTAGAAACCAAGTGAGTGAAGATTTGAATAAACGATCAAATATTTTGAACCACACATTGCTTCACTAACTTACCTCTCTGCAGAGATTTCTAAGATCAGCTCCAGAGAAAAAACAGGTCTCTGCTGCTAGGTCTTCTAAGGAAACATCGGGCCCTATTGGCATAGGTTTTGTACAGACTCTTAAAATAGAAAGCCTGCCCTGGAACAAAATTTAAAACAACATATTCATACTCTTACAACATGTAAGTTTGATGCAAAGATACATTAAAATATTTTGAGTTATCTCTCATATCACAGATAAACTACATATTCACTTGAGAATCAAATAATTTTTTTTTGAGAGAGATTTTTGCAATAAGGTGTGTGTACTCACCAGAAAGAGACAGAAAGCGAGAAATCACCCCCCAGGGGGGATGGCTACGCTGTAATCCCTTCTCCTCCATTTTCCTCTCGGGATCTTGGACACGCACGCACACACACACCCGGCGTGAGTTTAAGCCACCGGGTCCGGGACTCGAACCACGGTCAACTACATGGGAGTTCAGCGACATAGCCATTATGCTAACTGCTGGTCCCAATAATAAAATTTTTTTAAAGTCACTTTTTGCTTCTGAAGGGTAAGAAAGATTAAGCTGCGCTGGCCCGACGGCCCAGTGTTAAGGGAGGGAGATCCCATGTGGCATATTGGACTGTTTCAGTCTCAGACCCAGAAGCCTAAGAAATATGCCAGGTGCACGTGTGTGCATTCCAGAAATCCCGACAAGATGGAGAAATGGAGGACAAGGGATGTGGCATGACCATGCCCCCACTGCAGGCTGCTTTCTCACCTTCCTTCTCTGTCTCTGGCGAGTATATGTACCACCTGGCAAATTAAAAAAAAAATTATATCATCAGTGGCCACATGGCAACGGCAAAAATAATATCATGATGGGCCAGTAAGTGGCATGGTGGTTAAGGGCACTGAACTTACTCTGTGCAAACCACAGTTCAAATCCCAGACCTCGAGGCTTACTTTCTCACTTTCCCTCTGTCTCTCTCTTTCTCTCTCTCTCTCATTCTGTCTCTCTCTGGTCAAATTCAAATAAATAAAAAAGTTAAATAGAATAATTCTTTTTTTTTCTTTCTTTTTTTTTTCCTCTTTTTTTTTTTTTTTTTTAGAGGTTTTTGCTATAGGGTGCGTGCACTTGCCAGAAAGACAGAGAAAGCGAAAAATCACTCCCCAGGGTGGATGGCCATGCCGCAATCTCTTCTCCTCCATTCTCCTCTCGGGATCTTGGGCATGCACGCACACGCTCCTGGCATGTGTAGCTAATTTTAAAAACAGCCAACCAGGGTCAGCATATGGTGTAACAGTTACCTCGCTGGACTCCCACATGGCCAACCGGGATTCAGTCTCAGTCCAGGTGCCTTGAAAATCATGCCAGGCACCTGTGCATGTGTCCCCAAGATCCTGGGAAGAGAATGGAGGAGAAGGAACTGTGGCATGGCCATCCTGCTCTGGGGATGATTTCTCGCTTTCTCTCTCAGTGTCTGTTTCTCTCCGGCGAATGCATGTGCCCTAAGGCAAAAACCTTTTAAAAAAATTAAAAAATAAAAAAACAAAAACAGCCAACTGCACACATATCTTTAAAAGACAGTATTTGTACTCTTTGGGTACAAAATAGAGTTTTTAAGACATGGTTTTAGAAGCGAATAATGAATTATCAGACAAAATTTAAAAGTATACACTAATAACATTTTTTTTTTCACTTATTCATAATTTGGCAAAAGCTCAAGGAAGAACAAAATTCATTCTCTGTATCTCTCCCAGTCATGGCTCTGGATATGAAGGGCAAAGGATTTACTGACTGACCGTGGATACCTAACACAATCTCTGTAATCAGATTTCTTTACTGTAACATAAGGATGCTGGCCCACATAATCCAAAATGCTTTCAATTTTTTTTTAACACTTTAGGATTTCTCCATTCTAGCTTCAAAGCACTGTCAAGTAGACTCAACAGACTC
>NW_006208722.1:1110662-1126707 GCF_000334495.1 Tupaia belangeri chinensis
CGAGTTTGCCACGACACTGAAATAAGATCGCTACCCGCGTATCAGGTGTATGGTCCTCTGAAAACAGGGCCAAGTATCCCACAAGAGTAGATAAGTGCTCTGGTATTCTGAAGGGCCACCATCAAGGAAGCATGCAGAACCCAGTGGGTAGTGCCCCATGCACATCAAGATCCAGTTTGAAATTAAGGAGTTAAATTCTGCCAAGATCCTTCAAGTATAGACGCTGATGTGCTGTGGAGAGGCTCACACACGGTAAATGTGGACAATGGTTACCTTCTGGTCTGGAGGTGGAATATAGATCATCTTATCTAATCTTCCAGGTCGTAACAAGGCATCATCTAATACATCGGGCCTATTGGTTGCAGCAACAATCATGACATTTTGATTAAAAACTTCTTGAAACTCTGAGGGAAAACACACAATACAAAGCATTGTCATTAGTTGTTAAATATTAAAAAAAAACTTTTCTTAAAGGTATAAATCAGAAAGTCCATTGTTTGTAAATAGGAATATTCTTTTTGGGAGACCAGAATGTTTACATCCTTATTCAGACCACCTCTGTGTTATTGAGGCACCCCAGAAAGAAATCACTAATCAAAGAGCTACTTTGTGTGCACAGTGAACGAAGTGGCTAAACCTGGGACATTTCTCCAGGTGAGACCCAGTGAGAAGCTTTACATCACAGCAGAAAAACGCCTATCTGGTGACCTGAACAGAACTGGGCCTTCAATGAATGATTAAAACTTAAATGGACTACATAAAATGCAAAAAGCATGTGACTAACAAGTGGAGATGTTATAATTGTGATGTCTTGGAAATCATATCCTCAAAGAGGGAGTGTTACTTTACTTTTTTTTTTTTTTTGGAGAGATTTTCACTGTAGGGCGCGTGCTCTCGCCAGACAGACAGAGAGAGACATAGAGACAGAAAGCGAGAAATCACCCCCCAGGGGGGATGGTCACGCCGCAATCCCTTCTCCTCCATTCTCCTCTCGGGATCTTGGGCACGCACGCACACGTGCCCAGCGTGAGTTTTAAGCCACCAGGTCCGGGACACGAACCGCGGTCGACTACGTGGGAGTCCAGCGACATAGCCATTACGCTAACTGCTGGTTCCCTGTTACTTTACTTTTTATTCATTTTTCTTTCCAGAGGCAGAAATAATGACAATTAAGATATAAGTATCCAAGTCCTGGAGAAGAAATGTCTAAAAGCAGATAGGACAAAGCCTTAGGCACAGTAAGTGGTCAAAATCATTTGCTGAACTCATCAAGCAGTTGTCCAATGATGGCAATCCCTTGAAGTAGTGGGTTCTCTATATTTGCAAGCATTTTAGCAGTGACTGGGTGAATGTTACAGAAGGAATTTATGCATTATGAGAAGATATGATTAGATAAATGTACAGGTCCCTTCTAATTCTAATATGATATATTCCTAAAGAGCCAGAAGACTCTTTTTTTTTTTGGAGAGGTTTTCGCTATAGGGCACGTGCGTTCGCCAGACAGAGAGAGAGAGACAGAGAGACAGAAAGCGAGAAATCACCCCTCAGGGGGGATGGCCATACCGCAATCCCTTCTCCTCCATTTTCCTCTTGGGATCTTGGGCACGCACACACACGCACCCAACGTGAGTTTAAGCCACCAGGTCCGGGACTCGAACCGCGGTTGACTACGTGGGAGTCCGACGACATAGCCATTACGCTAACTGCTGGTCCCAAGAGCCAGAAGACTCTTTACAAGGAACAATTTTTAAAATGGAAAATGATTTAAAGAAAGAATGAATTCTCTTTTTTTTACTTTATTTTTTTGAGCGGTTTTCACTATAGGGCGTGTGCACTCGCCAGACAGACAGAGAGAGACATAGAGACAGAAAGCGAGAAATCACCCCCCGGGGGGGTGGTCATGCCGCAATCCCTTCTCCTCCATTCTCCTCTCGGGATCTTGGGCACGCATGCACACGTGCCCAGCGTGAGTTTTAAGCCACCAGGTCCGGGACGTGAACCGCGGTTGACTAAGTGGGAGTCCAGCAACATAGCCATTACGCTAACTGCTGGTTCCCAAGAAAGAATGAATTCTCTTAACAGAAATAATGTAAAGATACCAAATTCTATCTGAAGAGACTCAAAAAAAGAGGAAGAGGAGTTCCAAATGTCATTTTAACTGCATTATAACCAAAGAAATCCATTCCTCAAGAAAACCAAAAGTGGGACCAACAGATGGTGTTAATAGTTGTGTCGCTGGACTCCCATGTGATTGACTGTGCTTTGAGTTTGGAGCTGGTGGCTTTAAACTCACATCGGGCACGTATGCATGTGTGCCCAAAATCCCAAGAATGAAGGAGAAGGAACTGTGGTGTGGTCATCCTCCCTGGAGGGGGCAGTGATTTCTCGCTTTCTCTCTCTCTCTCTGGCAAGCACACATGCCCTATAGCAAAAATCTCTCTAAAAAAGAAAATCAAAAGTTTTCAATAGCTAAGATTATTGAAAATAATTAACTGTTTTATGTAAACATTTTTAGAAAGGGGTGAACACTGGTTTTTCAGGATACAGAAATGAGAATAAACTCCCTTATTATTAACGTTAAGTAAAATTGTATTTCTCATTCTCAGGAAAAATAAAATTCACATTCATATACAGGTAAGATCATTTATTATGAACTTTATCTCACCCTTGCTAACCAAATCACAAATTTTAACAGCTGTAAAAATCCCAACAGAGTTGAACCTCACCTTCTGTGAGGTGAACTCAGCATAGGAAAAGCTATAGAGTATACAGATTATATTTAATGTTAGCCTGGAGTTTTGGTGCATTCTGGCTAATAAATACCTCTTCATATTTTTTTCCAGCTCCTTGTATTTACCCTGTCGTTTTGATTTACTTCCTCTTCTCTCTATTGTCTTAAGTCCAACACCATCTAATTCATTCAGGAGAACAGAAAGAACTCGCTCTTGAACATTATTACATCCTGATCTGCTGACCGAGCGAGATCCCAAGATTGAATCAATTTCATCCAAAAACACAATTGCTGGAGTACTTGCTCTTGCTTGTCGAAATACCTTTTGTTAGGAAAACAAAATGTTTAAAACTATTATGTTGCATACGTTATTCACGGGAATGTACAAGAACTTCAAAGAGTTCATGAAAAAATGGGATTAAAGTACAAGTTTATGTTGGTGGGAAAAAAGTAGAAAATCACATGTAGTTTCTTCATAATGCACACATATTTTCCATGAAAACCCCTGGTATGTTCTCCACATCACCATTTATAATACTTTAAACATAAAAAGATTCTAAATGTGTAGAAATTGGGAAATGAGGAAATGAACAAAGGAACATTATATGTGATTTAAAAACATCAAATTTTCAAAACATAATTAATGATATGGAACTTCCAAAGTGATAAAGTTGAAAAAGGCAGGATAAAGCTATCGATATATAAAACCTGCCCTCAATTTTGTTTAAAAGAAAAAAAAGGAAATCCACAAAATGTTAATAGTAGGTAGAGGAATTTTTTATTTATACTTTCCTGCATTTTCTAAATTTTCTACAAACAAATGTATACAGCTTTTGTAATTAGGAAAAAACTAGTTTTGGGGGAATTAGGTTTATCCATAAACTATGAAATAAAAATTTGAAACTTTGATATATGCAGAAATAAACAAACCTGAGACAAGGCTTTTTCTGAATCACCAACAAAAGGTGAAAAGAGATCAGCTCCGCTCACCGAGACAAAAGAACAATGACAGCTTGTGGCCAGGGCCCTCACCAGGGTGGTTTTAGCACATCCAGGGGGACCATAGAGGAGAACGCCCTTTGGTTGTGTGAGACCCATCCTGACAAATTCCTCAGGGAATTTCAGGGGCCACTCAACACTCTGTAAGTATACAAAAAGGTATAAGAGTCGTTTCAGTTTAATGGTAAAATATCAAATAATTCAGTAAATTCATTCATTATTCAACAATTCTCAGACACCTGTTTAGTGCAGGAAACCATTCTCCACACAGTTGCCAGAGAACTTATAGCTTAAGTCAAGTCACTCACTTCCTGCTTAAAATCCTTCAATGACCCATTAGAACTATATAGAATCAAAACCAAATCCTAACCCAGACTCTTATTTGCCACAGCTTACAAAGGCTCACTCAACCCAACTATCCCCCAATCCTGGTATGTCCTCAGGGCCTTTATTTGCTTTTCTCTCTCTACCTGAACACCTCCCCAAGATTCTGTGTGGCTATTCTTCAGCACTCAGGTCTTAGCTCAATGTCACCTCCTTGGAGAGGTCATCCCTACTAAAGCAGAACCGCCCTCCCCACTCCCCAGTCACTCCTCATGCTACTGCTCGCTTTCTACTTTTAGAGTACTTATTAAAGGGCTATTATTATTTTCCCATGTTGGGTCTGTTATTCTATTCTTCCTAGAATGTAAGCAAAGTTCACCTCTACATCTCCAGGACCCAGAATGACACCTGCCCAAAGTGGACACTCAATAACTGTTAACTTAACAGTGAGTAAGTTCTTATTACCTCTAAGGTAAACAGTTTATCAACATCATAATTTTGTGGATGCAGAAACCCAGGCTTACAGAAGTTACGTAACTCACTTGGGTCTTACTGCTAGTGAACTGACAGAACCACGGCTGACCCCAGGCAAAGTACTCCCAAGCACCAGCTTTTAACTGCTGACATATTACCTCTCTACAAAAACGGGAAATGAGAAGATCCCTCTACCTAGGCTACCCACATTCTCGGCAGGGAGATGGGATTGTAAATCAACATCGGGTCAGAACAGAGAATTCCAAGGAGAAGGGACAACACATACAGAGATACATGAATTTATCTACCTAAGTAATTCCCCCAGCAGTGAGCAAGAGCAGAGGGGAGAACAGGGGAAAGCGAAGAGTAATGGAGTTGAAGTGGAGGTAGAAGTCAGATCAAATGGGCCTTGAAAGTTTCAGTCAACAATTAGGGAAGCCAGGTAGAAGTCTCTTCCAATAATTGTACAAAAGTAATAAGACTGGGTGTGTCACAGGCACTACAGATAGTGTGGAAAGGATGGATGTATGAAATATAAAACAGATTGTATTTTACATAGGGACTAAATTCTGATCCCATACACGTAGTAAGGAATCCCAGGTGTGAACATGGAATTAACTAGGTGAGCTTCAGACACGCTGAGTTTGAGATCCCTGGGGCTATCCAGCAGGCGAGCGGCTGAGTAGTTCTGATGATCACAATATCTACGCTAGATATTTAGACTTTTAAGTCAACAGTTTCCAGGGGACAGTTGAAACCCTGGCCATTGAGTAGGCCATGAACTCATTCATGAACTACAAGCAGTGAACTCCTGGGGCCTCTTAGAACACTAAGACAAAGGGAGGGGAGAGGAGCATTCAGAAAGGCAGGAAAGCTTACCATTGCAAAGAAAAGGAAAGCAAGTGCTCCAACAGGAAAATGTGGCTAACTTCTCTCATGCATCTTGTGATGAGTAAATGACACATGCATATCAAAAAATTAGGGTAGGTTGGAGAACTGGATTCCTACGAGGCTGACCATGGTTCAAGTCCTAAACCTGGCAGCTTGCTTTCTCACTCTTACTCTCTCTGATGAGTGCATGTGCCCTGTTAGCAAGTTTGTGCTTTCACAAGCCCCTGCATTCACCCACCTAATTAATCTCCTAAATCAGAGGTGAAACTAAAGCCTGTCACTTATATATGGGGACTTCAAAATGTTTGTAGAAGGACCAGTTGATGCCACAGTGGTTAAAATGTGACATTCTGCAAAGCAATCCCTCACAAGAAGGTTCCTGGCACTCTGGAATCCTCCCTGAGTGCACCTGTCCAAGACCTGGGGCTGGCTGAAGGCTAAAGGCGGATCTCAGAGTCAAGATCCTATTGAGTGTGCTTTCTCTCTGATGGAAGAAATAAACAACAACAACAAATTGTGGGGACCAGCAGATGGTGTAACGGTTACATTGCTGGACTCAACCATGGTTCGAGTCCCAGACCCAGCAGCTTAAAACTCATGCCATGCATATGTGCATGCGTGTCCAAGATCCCTAGAAGAAAAAGGAGGAGAAGGGATTGCAGCATGGCCATCCCCACTGGAGGACGATTTCTTGCTTTCTGTCTGTCTCTCGAGCAAGCACACATGCTCTATAACAAAAATCTCTTAAAAACAACAAACAAAAAATTGTGGAAAAATGGAATTAAAGTTCAAATTTATGGGACCAACAGGTGGCATGGTGGTTAAGGCACTGGACTCCCGCATGGCTGACCACAGTTGAATCCCAGACCTGGCAACTTGCTTTCTTAATCTATCTTTCTCTCCCTCTCACTCTCTCTGGTGAGAATACATGCCCTGTAGAAAATTAGTAATAATAATAAATAAAGAATTCTTTAAAAAATAAAGTACAAATTTATTTTGTACAAAAAAATTTAAAATCCATGTACAGTTTTTTCATAATATGCATCCCCCTCCATTTTAAGTGCAAGAGGGCAGAGAGAGATGGAAAAGCTACCCCTAATACAGTCGTACCACAAACTCTTCTTCCCCATTCCTCCATCCAGTCAGGATTTTGAGCATGCACCTGGCATGTTTTCAAACTGCTGCACCAGGACTCAAACTGTACAATGGACCATGTGGGATCCAGCTCTCTTAACCACTAGGCTTTGGGACTGGCCCATTCCGTATGTTCTCATCATAAATGCATAGAACAGTAATGTGTAATTTCTACTGGCTTAGGCAGATTATCTATTTTACCTGTTTTAACTTCAGTTTTACATCTTCAAGGCCACCAATCTGCTCCCAGTCAACAGGCTTAATGTCCATCAGTCCAATAACACTTCGAAATGATGAGGGCTGAATCTTCTTAAATGCTTCAAGGAAGTCTGTTTCATCAATCACAGGACTGTCCTGGTTCTGAAGAAATATATACAGAAAAGCAAAATCAAACCAAAAATTAGGTGGGCCTTTTTTGTGGTACACAAACACACTATTCAAAATAAAACAAAAATCCTCTTTTAAGTTTATAAAATCTATTTTGTTATCACTATAAAAGAAATTCATACATGTGATACAAAGAAGTAAATGTCTCCCTGCTAATTCCCACCTATATTCATCCCCAAAGAATGTCAACAGTTTCTTGTGTATTCTTCCAGTATGTCTTATGACAGTAAGCATATGTATATCCTTTTAAACAGATACAGAAATGCAACTATACTCACTCAACACAGCAGTCTGTACTCATCTGAGAAATGTTTTCATGTCTGAGGACCAGCAGGTGGCGTGGGAGTTAAGGCACTGGACACTCTCACATGGCCAACCATTGTTTGAGTCCTGAACCTGGTGGCTTGCTTTCTCACTATCCCTCCCCTGGGTGCGTGCACTCGCCAGAAAGACAGAGAGAGACAGGGAGACAGAAAGTGAGAAATCACTCCCCAGGAAGGGATGGCCACGCTGCAATCCTTTCTCCTCCATTCTCCTCTTGGGATCTTGGGCATACATGCACACGTGCCCAGTGTGAGTTTAAGCCACCAGGTCCAGGACTTGAACTGCGGTCGACTACATGGGAGTCCTGCGACAGCCATTATGCTAACTGCTGGTCCCAAATTAAATAAATTCTTTAAAAAAATTTTTCATGTCAACTAATACACTTCTACAACACTCTCTTCAATTTTGCTACTGTAAAAATGTATAGTAATTTAACTACATCTTTCTGACAAACATTAGGTCATTTTGAGTTTTCTGTTATTAAAAACAAAGCTGCAGCTGAACATCCTTGTGCTGTTCAGATATCTTCTATAACATTACCTTAAAGGAGAATTACTGGGTTTATAAGTATGCACACTGAACATTTATTTCAGACAAGATCTCATTGCTGTGACCCTCCTGCTTCAGCCTCCCAAGTCGTGATAACAGGTGCTCAGCCATGGCACCCATGCTTTAGGTTGGACTGGAAATCAAACCTGGGGCTCCCATGTGGGCCCAGCCTGCAAAGCACAGTAACTTAGTAGCACAGACTACTGATGGGCCCACACATTTACAGCTTTCACAGTTAGTGCCAAACTGTCTTCAAAGGAAGTTGCATCAATTTATTCTCCCCCAATAATATGAAGCTGCTCTACTCCCCACAGCTCTCCACCATGGGGTCAAGCTTTATGAATTCCTGCCAATGTGACAGAAACAATGATACTCCCTACTGCGTTAATTAAATTTCTTCAATTCAGAGTCAGGTAGAGGGAATAATGGAATTAGAAAATCAGTGGTTTTGCAACCATCATAGTCTAGGCTGTTTTGAGCAAGAATTGGATGCTCTCTCTGTGGGATTGAAAGTTTGATGAGGAGCAGGATATTTGCATAGTCTAAAGTATCTCCCCAAAGGTTTCTTATTAGTGGCAAAGGAAAAAATAGTAGCTACACAATGGAGACACTGGACAACTCCTTGACTGGTTGATCAAAATTAAAATTAGCATCACCAAAGAGGACCTGATAAGTATCCTGTGCCTCCACATGTGATACTTTAAGGATACAATATTTTTATGTAGTATTCCCAGCAGGGATATATAGCCAGCATCTGAACATTGTCTATAAAAAGTGCTCAAGGCTGAAATAGACTAAAAACTAAATGCAATCCATTACCCTGGAATAGAGCTCATTCTAGAGGAAAAAAAAAATGCTAAAAGATGGAGAAGATTACTAAAATGAGAATGCGGACTGTAGATTTGATATCAGTTTGTACCAGTGTTGAATTTCCTGACTATAATGACCACATACAACCATACTGTGTCATGGATGGAAACATCCCTGTTCTTAGGAAATAAAGACCTGAAATGTCATGGGATTAAGGGCCATGGGCCATTCTCAAATGGTCCAAAAAATAAATAGCATGTCCACATACATATATACATAGAGAGAGAGAGAGCAAGACAGAGAGAATGATAAAGTTTACATGGCAAAATTTTTAAAATTAGTGAACTTGGGAGGTGGCCAGATAGCAGCAGAACAGTACTGTAACTGGACCCATGTCAGAAGGTCCTAGGTTTGTATCCTAGACTTCCCTGTACACACCAGGCACACATGAACGTGTTTATGATCAGGGCTGGCCGATAGTGGCTGGGGTTGGATTGAGGTGAGGACCCTATAGGGGGTCCTGACAAACATCAGGTCCTCCCTCTCTCATGGAGGAAATAAATAAACAAACAAACAGTTAATTTGGATAAAGAGTTTAGTGGGAGGTCTCTGTAGCTATCCTTTTGTTTTCTTTGTTCATGATAGAGTGCACGCATGCACATGAGACAGAAAGAGGGGGAAGAGAAGCACCGTCCATAGGGTCTGGTACGCTGTATCCCCTTCTTACAGTCCTCCAGCCCTTCGGACCTTGGTTACTCTTGTACACACCCGGCACGTTTCAGGCTGACGAGGCAGAGGATGAGGCCCATCGTTGCCATGTGGGGTTTGGCTTCTCCCGAGCAGTGCATTACTGCCATGCCAGAGCCAGCCCTCTCTCTACCCACTGTATGTATCTTGAAAGTTTCCTCTAGGTTTTAAATTATTAATAACAAAAATTTAAATTTTTAGTCAAGATTTTTCATTTTTATTAGTATTCCTGTTAATGTCAACTACCTGTTCATCATATCTTCTTACCCATTTACTCTTAAATGATTACCCTATTCTTATTGACTTGTAAGAGTTCTGTCTATATCAAGGAAATTAGGCTAAAAGCACTTTTCTTAGTTTTGACTTTATGTTTACAGTATTGTTTTGCCAAACCCAAATGATCAAATGAATAAATCACTTCCTTTTTGATTAGCAGGCTTTATGTTATGCTCAGAAAGTCCACCTTGGGACCAGCAGTTAGCGTAATGGCTATGTCACTGGACTCCCATGTAGTTGACCACAGTTCGCGTCCCGGACCCGGTGGCTTACAACTCACGCTGGGTGCGTGTGCGTGCGTGCCCAAGATCTCAAGAGGAGAATGGAAGAGAAGGGACTGCGGCATGGCCATCCCTCCCGGGGGATGATTTCTTGCTTTCTGTCTCTCTCTGTCTGGCGAGCACACGCACCCTATAGCAAAAACCTCTCCAAAAAAAAAAAAAAAAAAAAGAAGTCCACCTTCACTGTAAGATATTTTGAGACTCCTTGCAATTTTCTTGAGCATTCCGAGCAAAATTCTGCCATTTTCCAGGGGTGATTTCTCACATTCCCTCTCTGTCTCTCTCCAGCAAGCACAAACACCCTATAGCAAAAACAAAAAAAAAATCCTGTAATGAATAAACAAATAAAAATCATTCCTCACATTTCTATTTGTAATACCCATATTATGCTTATTAAAGTATTTGACTTCTTGAAAGCCAGCAGGTAGCATGGTGGCTAAGATGCTATATTCCCACATGCCCAACTATAGTTCAAGTTCCAAACCTGGAAGCTTGACAATCATGCCAAAAATGCAAGCCTAAAATCCCTAGGAGACTAGAGAAGGGACTACAGCATGGCCATCTCCCCTGAGTGGTGACTTCTTACTTTTCCTCTCTCTACCTCTCTCCAGCAAGTGCAAGCACCCTATGGCAAAGGAAAACAAAAAAAGTATTTGATTTCTTATAATAAATTTTATACAGGGACCAGCAGTTAGTATAATGGTTATGTCGCTGGACTCCCATGTAGTTGACCACGGTTTGAGTTCTGGACCCAGTGGCTTAAACTAACGCCAGGCGCATGTACATGCATGCCCAAGATCCCAAGAGGAGAATGGAGGAGAAGGGATTGCTGTGTAGCCACCCTCCCCGGGGGGAGGGGGGGTGATTTCTTGCTTTCTGTCTCTCTGTCTCTCTGTCTTCCTGGCAAGTGCACGCGCTCTATGAGGGAAAAAAATAAAAAACTAAAATACTCTCCAAAAAAAAAAAATCTGTACATTTAGTTATCCATAAACTTTCATTTTCAATAACAAACTACTTTGTCCTATTTATATAGAAGAAAATGTATATAGAGCTATTTTGAGTTATAATCTCTGGGAAATAAAATTTCAAGCAATTTTCACTGTCTTTTATTATTTTCCATCTTATTTCATTTTCCACAAAGAATACTATTATATAATTTTAATAGCTTTTTTTCAACTGGCTCTAAGTATTAGATGCTGGGCATCTGACCACTGACTAATTTTTATGTAATACCAACTAACATTTGAAGATCCCATTTATGGTTCAAGAGCACAGGTATGTATGTTATTTCAAGCATATAAATTATTTCCCTCATATGCACATGTATGCGTGTTAAACCACACTTCTAACCTTCTCATAGAAATGCTTCACAAAACGTCTAACATTCTTTATTTCTCCCTTGTCTGCCTTGGAACAGATAGTGCAACCCCTCAGCTACCTGAGCAGGGAAAGAAGAAAAAGATGGAGCCAGTACCTTCCCAGATGTCTCTGTCCCTTCTTCCTTTTTGCCTTTCTTCCTTCCAATTCCCCCGGGGTGTTTCTGAACTCAGCCATCACCTGTGGCAACTACACCTGGATAGGCCCCACCTGACGTGGCAGTGGACGACAGCAGCTGACTGGTCCACTTAAGCCAGAGGTGCTTAAGGTCAAACCTGGAACTTCAAAGCAGAGGGAACCCTAAATGTAAATCTCCCTTCCCATCCCCTGGCATTTTCATCTTCCCCTCAAAAGACATATTTCTTACAACCTTATACATGGGACTTCTTAAAATATAAACACAATTTTGATTCTAAATCAGCAAAGTGAGGAATTAGAAGTTCACATAACTCCTTCCCAAGGGAAAGTAATCAAGGAGGGATGCAAATCTTTTAGATGAAGTTTTTCAAAATTTAGGATGATAAATCGTCCTTTTGTAGTTTAAAATCAAAGGACAATTTTGATTTTACAGCTGAGATCGAAAACTTTGTCCCACAGAACCCTGTCTGCAGAAATCAAGTTTTTTTCTTAAGGGCTTTAGGGGTCAAGATTATTTATCATATACAAAAAACCTGATTTTCCAACCAACAGTGTTGAAAACTATTACATTTAAGTTAATTTCTTAAAATATTTTAAAGAAACGTAGCCATGAATTAAAGACCTGAAAGTTAAGAACAAAATTAAATTCCAGGGACCAGCAAATGGCATAATGGTTACATTGCTGTAGTTGACTGCAGTTCTAGACCTGAACTCAGTGGCTTAAAACTCACGCTTGGCATGTGTGCGTGCATGCCCAAAATCCTGAGGAGAATGGAAGAAAAAGGATTGTAGTGTGGCCATCCTCAGGGTTGTCTTTCTGTCTCTCTGGCGAGTGTAAGTGCCCTATAGCAAAAATCTCTTTAAAAAAAAATTAAATTCCAGGTGCCCAACTATTTTCCATACAAGATACTTATTAATAACAAAAAAAAAATAGTATCAGCAATGGAGAAATTGCACAGACATCATCTTATCCAAGAAACTATCATTAACTTTACCAGTGGTAGGATAAGGAGACAACACATGCTACCTAAATATTAATACATGCAGTGAGAAAAAGCACAGGATCAGTCCTGTGACATTCCTGACAAAAATAAAAAATCTGAAATTGATCATGAGGAAACATCAGTCAAAACCAAACTAAGAAACATTCTATAGAATAACTGACCTAAACTCTGAAAAGTGAAGACCTTAAAAAACAAAACAAACAAAAAAAAACCCTGGGAGGGACCAGCAGTTAGCATAATGGCTATGTCACTGAAGTCCCACATAGTCGACTGCGGTTCAAGTCCCAGATCCAGTGGCTTAAACTCACGCCGGGCGTGTGTACGTGCGTGCCAAAGATCCCAAGAGGAGAATGGAGAAGGCATTGGGGGTGATTTCTTGCTTTCTATCTCTTTCTGGTGAGTGCACGTGCCCTATAGCAAAAAAAAACTCTCAAACCACCAGCAGGAGGCATGGTGGTTAAAGGTACTGGGATGACCGCGGTTTGAGTCCCAGACCTGGTGGCTTGCTTTCTCACTTTCTCTCTCTCTCTCTGTCCCTCTCTGGTCAAATTTAAATAAATAAATAAAGTTAAATAAAATAACGATTATTTTATTCCAGGACTTGTGTATGGAACTCGAACCATGTTAGGGCAGGTGGGAGTCCAAGCCCTTAACCACCTCATCACCTGCTGTCCCCCAATAAAATAATTACTTTTTAAAAAATCCAAATGTTAAAAAAAAAAAAAAAAAAAAGAAGAAGAATGGTAACAAATTAAGAGCTATTTAAAGGAGGTAAAAGTATCATGTATATATTAATTTCTTCAGCTTGATAAATGTATTGTGGTTAAATTCCTCATTTTTAGAAAATATGCATTTAAGTTCTTGGGGTAAAGTGGCATTATGATTGCAATATATTCTTAAATGTTTCCAAAAATATCAGAATATATACACTCAAACATGGAAAAAGAATGATAAAGTATATGTGGTAAAATGTTACATTTGGGGTACCAGCAGATGGTATATTGGTTGCATTGCTGGACTCCTAGGTAGTGGACCATGGTTTGAGTCCCAGACCCAGCAGCTTAAAACTCATGCAGGGTATGTGTGCATGTGTGCCCAAGATCCTGAGAGGAGAAAGGAGAAGGGATTGAGGCGTGGCCATCCCCCCGGGAGGTGATTTCTTGCTTTCTGTCTTTGGCTCTGTGTTTCTGGCGAACGCACGAGCCCTACAGCCAAGAAAAACCTCTCCAAAAAAAAGAAAAAGAAAAACTGGTTCTTCTTGGGCTACGCTATCTTTCCTGGCTGCTTGGAATTTAGCACTAAGGAGATACTATGGAAGTGGGGGAAAATTAACATAGACAGGAGGACTCAGCCCTTTATCTCCACCTTCAACCACATACTACTGGGTCATTGGAAAAGTCATGATGTGCTTTTGTACGCAAAATTCATCAAGACTTTTCTGACAACCCAATATTTATATGAAAGTGAGAGATGTAAACATATATAAAAGAAACAACTGATGAAGTTATCAAATGGAAGAAAGTGTACTTACCATTTATTTTAACCCCAAAATGTTACGTTAATAAAGAAATTAATTATGGTCATCAATCAACACTTCTTACCTTCCCACTGTGAAGAAGAGCATGCATGGCAGCCTCTCTACAGAGTGCTGTTAGGTCAGCACCAACGTAGCCAACTGTCATTTCTGCAAGGAGACCCAAATCAACGTGGCTGGAGATAGGCATCTTTGAGGTAATCACTTGCAAAATTGCCTTTCTTTGGCTAAGTGTAGGAGTCCCAATGACAACCTACATACAAAGCAAAAAAGAAAAATTAAAATTTACAGTTTAAATTAATTTTTTAATCTTCACAAATAACTTGATAAACTGGGGACAGCATGTGGTATGATGATTGGGGCACTGGACTCCCACATGGCCAATAGGGGTTCGAGTCCTAGGCCTGGCAACTTGCTTTCTCACTCTCCCTCCCTCTCTCTCTGATCAAATTAATAAGTTAAAAATTAATAATTAAATAATTCTTTAAAAAAACTCGATAAACTATTTGGTAACTACTGTAGTACCAGCGAGTACCAACTAGCATTTCTAGGCATACCTTGGATTCTGTATATATGAAAATTTTCCAGAGTAATGCTGGCTGGAGTGTTGGACAAGGCCAGCAGGTAGCACAGAGGTTAAGGAGGCTGGATCCCACAGGGCTGAAGAGCAATTTGATTCCCAGTGGTAGCAGCCAGCATGCCCAAAATCCCCAGGAGAGAATGGTGGAAGAACTGTAGCATGGCCATCATTCCCTGTGAAGACTGATTTCTCACCTTCTCTCTCTCTCCTTCCCTCTGGTGAGCACATGTGCCCAACAGCAAACTAAAGAAAAAAATGTTGCACCACGAAAACTGTACATGTCATTTAACAACTGTTAGTTCTATGTGAGAATCTAACAAGTTCTAGGAGTCAGGAACAGTACAGGTCCCTGCCCTTACCTAGTTTATTGAGCAGCCAGGTACTAGATGGTGCATGGGAGATATCCACTCAAATCCAGAACAGATTAAGCTATGTGAGCAAAGAACTTTAATATTATCTCACTGTAGAATTCTATCCCAAATTTCAAATATCAGTCACTACACTTCAAACTATTCTTTAGAAATCAAGAACCAATTTAGGACTAAAGGTTACAAAAGTCGACAGCTTTCAATACTCAACGTCCCTGGCAACTCAGAGAGCAACAGAGGGTTAATTTCTCAATTGTAGGATAGGAGGCTGATGTCCTGGCCAGGAATGAATAAACCCACAAGTGAATGCATTCTTCGATTTAGTTCTTCCCTGCCTTTTCCCCTTTTTAGTAATGCACTTAAATCCTGAGGCTATCCTTCTACTTTAAATTCTCACTCCAAATCCCTAAAAGTTGAATAGGTTTGTAACAGACTCAGTTCTCTAAGGACAAACATTACTGTTTACAATACTCATCTTCAGAACCTGCACAACAAAACTATTCCTAATGGCCATCTGTCTTCCCACAACAATTTGACTCTGGAGAAAAACAAGTCTTGGCTCAGAGATCACATATGGGCATAAAACATGTCCTCTGCATTATTGAGTCCCACTCAAACCTCAACGTCTCCTAAGAAGCAAATACTTCGGGGCAGCCAACTAGGGCCCAAAAAGGCCCAGGTTCCAAAGACAAAGCCCGCCAGACTATTCACCTCTCGATCAAATCTCCCAGGTCGGCGCAGCGCGGGGTCTAGCGCGTCCGGGCGATTGGTGGCTCCCACAAACACTATCTCGCGGTCCCCACTGACGCCATCCAGGAGCGTCAACACCTGGGCCACTACGCGGCTCTCAGGGGCTCGTTGTGGGCCGCCCCGCCGGGGACACAGGGCGTCCACCTCGTCCAAGAAGAGGAGACTGGGTCCGCGGCTGGCCAGCTCCCAGGCCCGCTGGAAGATGCGCCGCACGTTCTCCTCGGTCTCCCCAGGCCGGGAGCCCTGCAGAGCTGGGGCGCTCACTGCCAGCAGCTCGGCGCCCGCCTCCCGGGCCACCGCCCGCACCAGCTGGGTCTTGCCCACTCCAGGCGGGCCTGCCAGGAGCACACCGCGAGGCACCGACAGC
>NW_006208722.1:1127139-1135459 GCF_000334495.1 Tupaia belangeri chinensis
GTGCCCCCCCCGCGGATGGGCAAGCCAGCCACGGGGCCGGGGGCGCCAGGCAGAGCAGCCACCACGTGGCCCACGGAGACCGGTCGGTTCCGCAGCAGCTCCTGTGCCACTTCCAGCACCGCGGCTGCACACGCGGCACCGGGTGCGCCCGCACGCTCTCTCAACACTGGCCACACTGTGAGGCGCCGGAGGGGCGGACAGGACACCAGGCGGAGGCAGCTCAGGCTGAGACTTCCCCGGAACTCCCGCCGCCCCGCCGCCGTCCCAGGGCTCGCGCACTGCGGGTCCAGCTGCACAAAGCCGTCCGCTCCGTCCCGCCGCGGCCAGGCAGTGCAGAGGCAGGAGCCGCCGTCTGGCAACGAGATCTTCACCACCGACCCCAAGTGCGCGCCCAGGGTGCGGAGAGCAGCCGGGCCCAGGCGGCAGCGCTGGGTGCCACGGTCCCTAGCGTCTGAGGGTAGCAGCCTCAAGAGCGGCCCTCCGAGGAAAGGATCCGAGTCTGGAGCCATTGCCCACGGAAAAACGTGCCGAGGAAAGTGAGGCAGGAAACCCACCCGGGCGGAAAACACAGAAACACCGTACTCCTGGACCGGAAGCAGATGGCGCGCGTGCGCCCGGGAAGACTCTAGCAGTTGAGTGAAAGCCGGAAGGGCCAATCGGAAAGTTAGAAGATCTGGTGCCCTAGGGCGGGCTTTTGAAGTTGGCTGTGTTGAAATCCAGCTGTCAGGCCCAGCAGGGCGTTATGGAGGCAGTCTTCGTTATATTCTAAGTGTCTGGGGGGCAGCGTACGCTGACTTCACTAGGTCGTTAAGCATGTATCTCGATGGGTTCATATGCCCTCGGAGTCGCCGGCCTCGCACCCTTTATTCCTGGGCTTCGGACTGCAGCAGCGTCACTGTCCCGTCGGTTTATCAGCCTAGAGATTTGGCTCTTTGTGAAGAAACCGCGACTGTCCTTACCGGCACAGTATTTTGGGTGCCCCTGTGCTAATCTTTTGTGACTTGGAGTGGCTGAGAGTACAGCCTTGATGCCTTTCGTGTCCGGGATTCCAGCCTGTTTGGAAGGTCCAGACACAACCTTCCTGTAGGAAACATCACCATGGCAGGGGAGAACCACAGTGTGGCATTTAAAATCCGTTGGCGAGGGGAAAAAGGAAAGCTAGGCCCTCTGATTCTCCTTAGCACACCAATACATTTGTTTTGATTCCCAATTTACTCCTTTGGATGCTTTTGACAACAGCTTAATCATGACCTCTTCTTTCATGCGACGGCAGCAGTAAGTCCTGCAGCAGAGGCCATTCCCATGTCTGTGAAGACAACTTTTGCTATTTTTTTTCTCACCTGCTTTCAGCCTTTCCTCTCCCTATATGGAGGTCTTTCCTCTTTATCAGGTAGAATACATTTTCAATCCTTTTTAATTGCCCTCAGATTTGTCCAAACTATGTAAAGGCAAGAAAACCTGTCCCTTTTTAATCCTATTCACCTTTTCCTGTCTGTTTTTTCATTTACTGCAATCCAAATTTGTGAGGTAACAAAACTGATATTGCAGATAGAGTGTTTAAATATATATATATAAACAACTGTATATATACACAATTAAATATATAAAATATATACTATATACACAATATATTTATATACAATTAAAAATATATAAACAATTGTATAGATATATAAACATACATTGTGTGTGTATATATATATTTATATGTGTGTGTATATGTATATGTATATATAAAAAATCTCCAAGAGAGAGATATGCATATATAGGTGTCTTAAGACCAATGCCAGTTTGTGATCATGTTCTATCCAAACTTCATGGCAGACATTATGACAGACTTCTAGACTCCACAGTAACTTCTATTCTCAGTAACATAAGAATAATCATAAAATTGGGAACCAGCAGTTAGCGTAATGGCTATGTCGCTGGACTCCCACGTAGTCGACCGTGGTTCGTGTCCCGGACCCGGTGGCTTAAAACTCACGCCGGGCGCGTGTGCGTGCGTGCCCAAGATCCCGAGAGGAGAATGGAGGAGAAGGGATTGCGGCGTGACCATCCCCCCTGGGGGTGATTTCTCGCTTTCTGTCTCTATGTCTCTCTCTGTCTGTCTGGCGAGTGCACGCACCCTACAGTGAAAATCTCTCCAAAAAAAAAAGAAAAGAAAAGAATAATCATAAAATTGCATATCAAAAGGAGGTCCTGGAAGAGGAAAATTACATGCACGAAGGAAGTAAAAGCTTAATTGAGTGAACTGAAGATTCTTCCTCGTATTTTGAGCATGGTCCTATGGAAATACAGCCAAGAGGCCTGACCTAAGTCAACATAGGCAAATAAAGACAAATCGATCTTGAGCGTTTTCTGTGTTGGCTTAAAATAGAGGTAAAGACTGTGATATTAGGAATATGATGTGGAGGAAACGGCACATTGCTTTGGTTTGGTCTGAGGTTTATTTTATTTTATTTTAAGCAGACAATAAACAAAACTTTGTTCAACTTGCCGTCAGAACTATATATTAAAACAAATGAGGCTATTTTTTTACCAGCTGGATCCACAGAAACTGAAGACTGATTCAGTTCTAACAAGGACAGAAGACTGACACTTTTGTACATTGCTGATGACATTGAGAAAAGTCACCTGGCTCTATCTGTTAGAACTTAAAATTCACTCTTTCTCTGGGAAACTGAGCATACACAAAGAAAAACATGGTAGCGTTGAAAAATACAACAGCGTTGTCTGTAGGGGGAAAAAGAAAAAGCAGTGTCAATGCTGCCAGGGGAATGGATGAATACATTACAGTATACCCACACTGTGTAATGTGATGCATGAACACGTTAGTTCTACACATGCTGAAGGGAATTGCTACGTATACAGAATGAACCAAATTTTGGGAAACCCCATCACAATTTATGTGCATGTTTATATTTATATAAGGCATGGAAGGCTACATCTCGAACAGCGGCTATTCTTGAGTTGGAAGAGATTAAGGCAGGTCTAAATTAACCATTTTTTTATTTTAAAGAATTATTTTATTTAACTTTATTTATTTTAGTTTGACCAGAAAAGGACAGAGTGAGTGAGAGAGAGAACGAGCTCACACGAGGGAAAGTGAGAAAGCAAGGCGCCAGGTCCTGAACTCAAACTGCGATCAATCAGTCATGTGGGAGTCCAGCACCCTTAACTACCATGTCACCTGTCGACCCCAAAATTAACAATTTTCTAAAAGATACCTTTGTACTTTGTTTGAGCATCCTATTTTCTTAATAAACAAAAATGAAAACACAGTTTAAAATACAAAAAGTTATTTTTCAAAGTGAAAAGTTTGAAAAGATCCCAGATAAAATTAATGACTGAAGAAACAGTGACAAAAATAAATCACTTGGAGTCATGGCAACACACCAAAAGAAACCAAAAACAGGGTGATTAGGAATGAAGTGGTAGACTTTGAGATAGAACTAGTTAGCTTCTCTGCGATGCTTGGCTTACAGGCAGTATGCCCTCCAGAAATAAAGGTTTTGAATACACTCACCAGGTACATAAAAATAAGAGCCACGTATATAAACATAAAGGTAACAATTATATAACTTAGCTGGATCCTTGGATAAAGTGAAAGCAGTTTTTCAAATATTTTCTACAGTATTTTTAAAGACAACCTTTTTTAGGTTACCCTGGAGTAGGAAGTAACCACATTTGAATGAGTTAAGCTGCAAAAAATAAAAGGGCCACACACTTTATTAAAAGTAAATGTAACATAATATGTACAGATGGCACGTGGTGCCAATTATTTGCAGGTATAATACTCTGACTCAAGTTTACAAGTTACACCTTTCTACAGCCTTGGCTAAATCTTGAACTAGTGCAGAATTCATCTGTGCTAGAATGCCGATCTTAGCATGCTTAGATGTCGCATACTTATTCTTGATGGTCATGTGCTTTGTAAGCCCACAATTCACCATGACTATCTTCTTAGCTAGGTGCTGCATAACAGGAAGAAGTGATTCTTCAGTGAAAGACAGGTAATGCTGAAGAGTTGGTGTCCATTCACCATTATCAAGAACTTTCAGGGCTAAGCAAAAAGCTCCTGCTGCAATTTGAGAAGGAGGAAAATGCACCATATCGTAGTCGAACATGGTTAATTCCATCAGGTACTTGGCCAGAGTATGTTGTTTGACATCGACCTCTCCAACTTTAGATGCCTGCCAAAGAAAGTGCAGGGGTAGAGGACGACCCAGACCAAAGTTTAAAGCTGTTAGAACCTTCATTTCCATCTGTCTGATTTGATGCGTAGTGTAAGTATTGCTAGTCACAAAAGCAAAGTCACCAATTTCTGGGGGGTACATTTCCTCATATTTGCTTGTAATAAACATGGCAGTGACACCAACCAGCTGCAGCATCTTTTTGGGCACACAACTATTCTGCACAAATCAATCAATAATAGAAACAGTCATGTACATGGTCCCTGCGGCCCCTCAATTTCATTTGAACCTGTACTAGCCAGTCAGGATGGCTCGCATGTTTCCAGTGACTTCCCAACCCAATAGATATTTTGGTCTTCCTTGAGATGTCTCAGATAAACATAGATATCTTTTACATACACACTGCAAAGGTTTGGATCAACTCCATGTTCTGCATCCACATCACTCACTGTGAGAATTAAGCCAGAGAAAGCCTGACATAGATAGCCTTCTGCAGGAGCACATCCAGATGTTTCCATTCGGCTTGGAGAAGAAGGATCAACCAGAATAGGTGAAGGCGAAGGATTTTCTTTCACAGGCTCTGGCTCTGGCTCTGGTTCTGGCTCAGGCTCAGGCTCAGGCACCTTCTTTGAAAGTTTTGAAAGTTTGTTAGCGGTAACTTTTCCAGTAGCTGAAGTTTTTGCTTCTTCTGGCTCAGGCTCAGGCTCAGGCACCTTCTGTAGGGGTTTTGAAAGTTTGTTAGCGGTAACTTTTCCAGTAGCTGAAGTTTTTGCTTCCTTTTTCAGAGGCCTTTTGACCTGCTCACCGACTTTGTTTCCAGTGTCTCCAAGCACTGTTCTCGGCCTCAGCCAGGCTTGCAGGCTGCAGCAGTGGCCATAGGCATGTGCTTTGCACCTGCCATACTGGTTTTTGCCTTATTTGCAGCATTAATTTTCGTGTTTCTGGTGACTCAGAGCACCTGGCTTCCTCTTCACCAGACAGCAGCTTCGCAGGAAGAAGCAGAACCAGAGGTCCAGATGGCCGAGAGGCTGACTTTATACAAGATCAAACTAGAATCCTCTAACTTGGTAGAACACATGTGTCCGGGAAATACTTCACTCTTCTCCTAAAAGTTCCAGTCTTCGCATTTGGTCACAAAGACAGCGAGGAATTCTGTTCCTGAACTTTCAACTCTTAATTACTCAATTTCAGCAGAACTGTAACTGTCTTTTCCAATCAGCCAGTAAAAATCCATTTGTCCCTTTAGGTCAGACCATTTGCAACAGTATTGCAATCATCTAAACATCCACATATATCATACCATCATCTCCTTGTGGAAAACCATGGTAATAGGAATTGTGTGATTCTTTTGCCTTTTTCTTTTTTTTTTTTTTTAATGACCCCCCAACTCTGGTCATTTTATGCATGGAAAGACACCAATGAAGGCACCAAAAGGATGAACCACTAGAGGGAGTCCAGAACCAGTTAAGCCTGAAGGCCACAGGACCGGTAGGAGCATGCCGTGTTCTCAACTGTGACTTCCACTAGCTTTTCCCAGGTTCACACCCAGGTGTATGCAACCATCTGTTGTCTACATGTACCTTCATCTGCTTGGGCTGCTATAACGAGATACAGCCATGCACCGCATGACGATGGGGATGCTTTCTGAAAAATGCGTCGTTAGATGTTTTTATCACTGTAGGAACATCAGAGGGTACTTAAACAGAATTTATAGCCTACTGTCTAGAGTTGCAAAGAATGATTCAGTTGCTTCGTGTGTACACTTACCACTCAATTTCACTTTATATAATGAACACACTTTCACATTATGTAATGAATAACAATTCTTGAGTAGTTGAAACCACCCAGACCTAGCCGTCATTTTGATATCATAAGTTTCCTTTCTTTCTTTCTCCTTCCCTCTCTCTCTCTCTTTTAGTTTATTTATTCCACAAGAGGAAGGAGAGAAACAGACACCCCAACAGGGCCTTCATGCCACAATTCACCCCCCTCTCAGCCAGCCCAGGTCACAGTATGCTCAGGAAGGTGGTGGGAGGCAAACTGACACCCTTCGCCATGTGGATCCAGTTACACCATGACTGCGCCACCACCTCGTCCCCAGCCTTTTCTTTGAACATCGCAAATGGTTAGCTCTGCCCATGACTGTCATGCTGTGTGAGAGAAGCATCTGTGTCTGATTTTCAATCAAGGTGACCGACGTTCCTACATAGCTGATATAGGCCCTCCTTGAGTGTTCGTTGGTCTCATTGCTTCAGTGAAGCAGCCCCTCTGATGGGTTCCGTCACTCCGTCCGTTGTTTTCGAGATCATAGCTATGGTGAAACGGGACATGCTTGGTAGATGAGCAGTAACTACTAGTCATTTTCTACGTGCATAGTCCTTAACCACTTTTAATTTTGTCAGTCACTCCGCATAGCCTCTTCCTGGCAACCCAGCAGTGGAGCTTGTATGCTTAGAGGTCAAGATGAACAAAATAACAGATTAAGTCAAACACAAGAGAATGATGCAATCAAGAAACCAAGTAAACATGAGGGGTGTGAGGCTGCTGCTGTTGTCGCACGGCACACTGTCAGTGGAGAAGTTAAAACAGTAAGTAGAGAAGGCTCACTAAAATAATGACAAAAATAGAGTGTAGTAAATGCATACACGGTTTATTATCGTTACCAAGTACTCTGTACTGCCCATAATTGTGTGTGCTCCCCTTCTACAGCTGGCAGTACAGTCGGCTTGTTTTCACCAGCATAACCACAAACACACGGGTAATGTGTTACTCGAACATGTTATGATGGCTGTGAATTCAACAGGTGATAGGAATTGTTTAGGTCCTTTGTAATCAGCGTACATGTGACCACTGACTAAAACATCTTTATGCAGCACATGACTATAAACTGGGTGCTTTCTAAACAACAGGAATTTATTTTTCGCAGTTCTAGAGGCCAGGAAGTCAAAGGTCAAAGTGCTGGTGTTTGGTGAAGGTCCATATTCTACTTCATAGGCAGTGCCTTCTTGCTGTAGGTACTTGGTGGAAGGGACTAGCCAGCTCTCTCAGGCCTCCTTCCTAAAGTGGCTAATCTCGTTCATGAGGGCTCCATCCTAATGACCTAAGCACCCTCCAAGGTCCCCTCTCCTAATACCATCATCTTGAAGGGCAGGATTTTAACATAGGAATTTTCTGAGGGATGCAAACATTCAGATCATAAAAGTAACTGACTTGGGGCCAGCTAATGGCATAGTGGTTATGTTGCTGGACTCTCACATGGCCAACCTAGTTCATGTCCCAGACCTGGTAGCTTAAAACTCATGCCTGGCATGTGTGCATGTGCGCCCAAGATCCCAGGAGGAGAAAAGAGGAGGAGGCATTGCGGCATGGCCATCCTCCCTGAGGGTGTGTGTGGATATTTATATATATATATATATTCCCCATATTCCAAAATTTGCCATAGGTCAAAATCCAAACAATAGGAATTTTTCTTAATATAGCTTAGAATCATTTCTAGCTTTGAATGATTTCAAATAGCTTTACCAGACCAAAATCTTCTATGAGATTTTTCCAAGAGACACATATAACAAATAGTTTCTCTTTATTTTATTTGCTACATTCAAGGTTACAATTTATCTACTAGTAAGTTAACTGTAAAAATTCTGAGGCTAGCTAGTGGCTTGGTGGTTAAGGCAGTTGGATCCCACATGGCTAACTGTGCAGTTCAAGTCCTGGACCTAGCGACTTGAAAGATACATGAGGCATATGTGTGCACAAGCCCAAAATTCCTAGGGAGAATGGAGGAGTAGGGATTACAGCATGGCCATACCCCCTTGGAGGTGCTTTTTCAGTACCTTCCACTGTCCCCTGTCTGTCTCTGGTGAGTGCATGTGCCCAATTCCAATTAAAAATAATAATAATCCCAGAGAGAGATAAAGTGAGAAAGCACACCACAGGGGGTGCACTGCAATCTCTTCCCTTTCATTCTCCTCTCAGGATTTTGGACACCCACGCATACATGCCTGGCATGATTTTCAAGCCATGGAGTCTGGGATTTGAAATATGATTGGCCATGTGGGAATCCAGTGCCTTAACCACCATACAACCTGCTGGCCTCAAAATTCTTTTTTTTTTTTTTTTAGGGGTCT
>NW_006208722.1:1135722-1154231 GCF_000334495.1 Tupaia belangeri chinensis
TGGTTTTTTTTTTTTTTTTTTTTTTTTTTTTTTTTTTTTTGCTGTAGGGCACTTGTTCTCACCAGAGATAGAGAGACAGAAAGTGATAAATCACCACCTGGGAAAATTGGCCATGCCACACTCCCTCCTCCATTCTCTTCTTGGGATTTTGGGCACACACGCACATGCACCTGGCATGAGTTTTAAGCTGCCAGGTCTGGGACTGGAACCACAGTCAACTACATGGGAATCCAGTGACATAACCATTATGGCATCTGCTGGTCCCAAGCCCCAAAATTCTTAACTGGCAATATGTCTAGAATTCAAAATAAATCATTGGTATTTGTTTCTTTTTTAGAATAATGATTATATGTTCTTTTGGCCTTCAGTATCAATAATACTATGTATAAATATATTTCAGTTCATGAAAACATAATTATGAAAACTCCAAAGTAAATGATTAAACCAGTAATGTGAGTCATCTGTAGATTAATGAAAGCTAATTTTTTTGTTTTCATTTTCATATTATACTCAACTCTAATATACAAGGAATGATTATGAGTTGAAGTAGATTAATATAGAGATTTATTTAACTACACCTTTTTTAGAGAGATTTTTGCGATTGGACATTTGTGCTCACCTAAGAGAGAGATATAGAGACATCACTCCCCAGAGGGAGTCCCAAAAGTTATTTTTAAGATAATTTTCCATATGATATTGGTTTGCTAAGAAATATAAGATTCATGTATTTATTAAATAAATATTTATTGAACATCTACTTTATGCTAGTTGTTGTACCAGTGGCTGAATATGTGGTGGGGGCAAACTCACAATTCCTGGTTTTATTAAGTTTATAGTCTAGTGGGAAGTCAGACATTAAAGGAGTGAACAGGTGAACCAACCAGATAACTAAAGGTGATGAAAATTGCTATGAAAGAAATAAATAGAAAAGGACTACGTTAGATAGGTATTAAAGGTGGAGATAAAAAACAAAGTGTTTTTCTACTCTCATACGCAGCTCACTCACAGCAGTTCCTACACCAGACGGGGGGGCCTTTTTCTCGCACACCGAGTAATGCTCCAGCTGGGTAGCCTCTAATCCCATTAGATTCTGACACTGTGTCTCTGGAGATAGCCTCAGATCCCACACACTAAAGGCTCAGTCCCACAAGACTGTCCACCACTTCAGATGCCGATCCCAAATTCCAGTTTGTGACCCGTGCTTCTGACCAATGGGCTGTAAATATGGGGTTCCCATGACCCCCTCTCAGAGTATACTAATTCGCTAGGATGGCTCACAGAATGTGGAGAAATACTTACACTTGCCAACTTATTTATTTAAAAACTTTTTTCTTTATTCCTGACAGAAGACAGGCATGCACACATGTGAGCAAGAGTGAGAGAGAGAGGCAGAGCGGCACCCTCCGTCGAGCCTGGCCACGCCACGATTCCCTTCCTGCAGTCCTCTAGCCCATCAAGTCTTGGGCACTCACACGCATACCTAGTGTGCCTCAGACAGACCAGGCCGGGGATTTGAACTGAGGTCACTGTGTCAGATCCACTCCTCTTGAACAGTACATTACCACGGTGCCATGCAGCCAGCCTCATTTACCAGATTATTAATAAAGGCTATAATGAAGGGTACAGATGAACAGCCTGATGAAGCCACATGAAGGATCCCAAATGCAGGAGCTTCCGCCCCTATGGACTTGGGGAGCACCACACTATGGACGTGTGGATGTGTCCTCAAACCTGAAAGCTCTCTGAACCCCACATTTAAAAGGCTTTTATGGAGGCTTCGCCATGTGGGCAGGATCAGTTATTAACCCCGTTTCCTCTCTCTCCCCTTTTCGTTTGTGGCTGAAAGCTCTGACCTAATCATTATGGTTGGCCTTTCTGGTGACTGACTTCCATCCAGGAGCCCAGCAAGAGTCACTCCATTACAATAAAGGGTTCTCCGATCATCCAGAAAGTTCCAAGGGGTTCAAGAGCTCTGTGTCCAGAACCGGGGCAGAGACTAAACATCCATATCACTCAGGAGAGTACAGGGTTTTAGAGGTCTGGGTGAACACTAGCAGCAGAGACTGATGTATTCTTGCTATTTCACAACAGGGAAGTGCTGGAAGCTCTCTCTGAGAAAGTAACATTGCCCCTGAAACCTGGAGGAGAAGTAGGAGCCAAACAGAACTGAAGGAGGCGGGGCTGTGCCACTCAGAAAAGGGCCCCTGCCAATGCCCTCAGGTCATAATATGCTTCCTGTGTTTAAGAAATTAAGAGAAGGCTGATTTTGTCTTTACTACTCCTTTGGCACTTATTTTCTAACAGCACTTTTTTCTGTTACATATGGATGGATTATTTTGTTACCCTCAGTAGATAGTATGTTGTTTAAGGATAGAAACTAAGTTAAAAATATATGTATCTATAGCATACTTTACTGGAATCTGGAATATAGGTGGTGCTCAATCAATGCTTGTTGAATTTAATGTGATTGAATTTAAGGAACAGAATCTGGTGACCCACACCGTGTGGGTTAGATCTTGTTCTAGCCTGACAGACTAGATGTTAGGCAGACTTCGGTAGATCTCAAAGGTGATCTTCAAGGAAGCTATCTCTTCTCCTGACAGATCCCCTCTCCTGCTACTTCTTTCATTCATCCCTCTTTTGGCACACTTTTAATTTTTTGCTTAGATCAATCATTATGAGAGTCTCTTAAAAGTCAGGATTTCCAGGGTTGGCAGGTGGACTGATGGTTAAGGTGCTGGGCTCCCACAGGCTGACAGCATTTCAAATCTCAGATCTGGTGGCCTACACTCACTTCCCCTCTCTCTCTCATTCTGGACAAATTTTTAAAATAATAATGATAATGAATAAAATTAAATAAAATAATTCTTTTTAAGAATTCAAGATTTCCTTCATTGTTGCTAATGTTTAAATACTGTATCTTTTTCTTTTTTTGGAGAGAAATTTTTGCTATGGGGTGCGTGCACTCACTAGAGAGACAAAAAGCAAGAAATCACCTACCCCCGCCCCGGGGGGTGACAGCCACACCACAATCCCTTCTCCGTTCTCCTCTGGGGATTTTGGGCACACATGCACATTCACCGGGCATGATTTTTAAGCCGCCAGGTCCAGGACTCAAACCACAGTCAACTACATGGGAGCAACGTAACCATTACACCATCCTCTGATCCCTAAATACTATACCCTAAAGTTGAATATGCAATTAGAAACCCATGTGCTGTGAGCTTATCGAACACTCAGTTACCCTTTTCCAATCCTAACATCGATAGGAATCCTAATCACGCTTATTGGATTATGGCAACAGTCTCCAGATTGAACTCCATTTGCCATTGTCTCCTTAATTGCTGCTACATTAATCCAGTCAGGAGAACTATTGTACTTTAACTGGCTTGAAGATTAGATCTGACATATATTAGACTTGAGAACTCCATCTACCTTAACAAACCCTAGAGCCATCAGACACTTACACTTGTCAAGCATTGACCCAATTATTACATGAGCTCTCTGATCTTGGGGACTGAGCCAGGGTAAAGACCAGCCTACAGGAAGAAGGAAGGCAGTGTCTGAGAATTGTTTATTCACAGCAACTTGATACATGCGTACCTTGACCCCATTTCCTCCTCTAGGAGAAGTGTTTCTGCTCTGGGTTTCCACAGTGCCCTGTGCACACTTCTAAGAACCATTGTCACACTATATCAAGGCTGTGGGGTCCCTGTCTAAACTCTCGAGGGACAGAAAATGGGCCCTGCTCTTCTCAGGATGCTTTGCACCTACCACAGAACCTAAAGCATTTAGGTGTGAAATATAGATCTGACGAATGAATAAATGTGGAATGGTGAGGCTGGACTGGTAAAGGGACTTAGGGAAAGTCTTGAAGGGCATTTCATTTGCTCATTCTGTGTGTCAGGCAATGTGCTAGGAAATGGGGGGGGAATGAGACAAAGCTAATGGTATTGCAGCTATTTTACTCCAGTTCATTCATTTATAAAGCCTTAACACAAATCTAACTTCCTCCTGGAGGTTCCTTCACATCTTTGGTTTCAATTGCTCTTTCCTTAATTTGAGGTCCTACGGCACCATCCAGACATTATGCATCTAATTGTGTTCTGTGTATGTCGTTAGGCAGTTATTGAAAATGATTTTGTACTATCCCTTCAATGAGATCTTTAAGTGATTTGGGAATTTATACCCCTGTTTTCTAATATTTTATAATTTTTTTTAGAGATTTTTGCTGTGGGGCATATGCACTCACCAGAGACACAGAGAGACAGAAAGCAAGAAATCATCCCCCCCCCCCCAGGGGAGATGGCCACATTGCAGTCCTCCTCCTCCATTCTCCTCTCGGGATTTTGGGCATGCATGCACATGCAGCTGATGGTGAGTTTTAAGCTGCCAGGTCTGGGACGGGAACCTTGGTCAACTACGTGGGAGTCCAGCAATGTAACCATTACACCATCTACTGGCCCTGCACTTTATAATTATTTTTTTTAAGTTTATTTCTTTTGGGGGCAGGTAGTGTGGTGGTTAAGGTGTTGGACTCCCACATGGCCTACCGTGGTTTGAATCCTAGACCTGGTGGTTTGTCTTCTTACTTTCCCCCCTCTCTCTGTGTCTCTCCCTGGTGAGCACAAGTGCCCTATAGGAAATTAAATAATAATAATAATTTACATTTTTTAAGTTTAGGGTCATCAGGTTGTACAGTGGTTAAGGCGCTGGACTCCCACATGGTCAACCATGGTTCAAGTCCTAGAACTGGCAGCTTGAAACACACCACGCACATGTATGTGCATGCCCAAAATCCTGAGAGGACAATGGAGAAGGGGTTGTGTCATAGCCACCTCCCTGGGAGGTGATTTCTCACTTCTGTCTCTCTAACAAGCACATGCACCCTAGAGCATAAATCACTCAAAAAGAAAAAGGTTATTTCTTTCTTTCATAAGAATGTGAACGAAAAAAAGAAAGAAAAAGAAAAAATACCCTCAATAGGGTCTCACCCAGTTAGCCAGGATCGTGGGCATGCATGCTCGGCCACACAGATCAACTAAGGAGCTGAGCCCGGGATCTTCCTTGTGGATCCAGCTTCATTGGAGCAGCAAGTTACTGCTGCACCACTGAGCTGGCCTCGTTATGCAACGTTTTCGTTTCTCACCCAATATCAAACAAAATGTTAAGTATGTAATAATTATATCTGTCTGTTCTTTCAATGACTAGAGATTCACTTCATTTTTTAAGTAATTTATTTTATTTATTATTATTATCACGTTTGCTATAGGGCATATGTACTCACCAGAGAGAGACAGAGAGAAGGGAAAATGAGAAAGCAAGCTACCAGCTCTGGGACTCGAACCGTGGTCAGCTATGTGGGAGTCCAGTGCCTTAAACACTATGCCAGAGACTCACTTCATTTTTATTTGAATTTCGAAAGGCAAGCTTGAAGAATCTCAGAAAATCTGGTTTGGTTACAACATGTTTTACCTAACATATTAAAGTTGAGAATTTTAGTCTATATGCTAAATGTTAATGTGTAATTAGTTTGGAATTTTAGTTGATAACAAATTCCTTGAGCTTTCAACGATTCAAACTTGTTCAGTTGTTGACCTGATTCTATGTAAGATCTTGGTCTAGGGAACTGGGCCAGAAATAAGGCCAGTCTACGCACAGGGAAGACTGCAAAGGGTAATCCGTAGGTGTTTAGTGCACCAACGTTTCCTCCAGTGTCTTGCTATACCCCACCCCAAAGTGGGATGAAGTCTTTAATCTCTCCTTCCTAAGGCACCAAGATCAGGCAAAGGAGATGAAACTATCTTTTTGCTGCATCATTATGTCGTACTGAATAGCAGGATCTCACTGGAACAGCACAATCCCTGGGAGAGTAGGAAGACAGAGAAAGAGAGAGAGGTTCTTACAACCTTTGGGTCTCAAAATGAGAAGGGTAACTCTAGAAGAGATTGATCCACTAGCTTCCAAAGTAGCAAAACTAAAGACAAAGAGGGAGAATATAAAAGATACACAGGCCGAATTCTCTCAAATTGAGCAGACAGGGAACTTTCTTCAGAATAATCACGCATTGTTCACATTATCCTTGGTAGTGAATGTTTCATTTGTCCCTAGAAATGAAGGTCACTGTTTCCCTCCCACACCTAAACATGTGGGAGTAGCCGTGAAAGCTGGGCATTTTTAAAAACTTTTTTTGGCCCACTTCTTTCTGTGTTGCTACTTCCAGACCTTCATATTTTTCTGACTTCAAATAAAGGCAGTATGTTTCAGAACCATAAAATGCTGCCTGACCTGCTTCAGTGCCACTGGATTGGAGGCTTGGCAAACATACTACCCTCAGGCAGAGTTGGCCAGCTTTTCCTCTTGTCTGGTAGCATGTGATCTGTACCCCTTTAGCACTTGCTTCATACTGCCTGGAGTTAATTGTTTCCCTGTCTTCCCTCTACTCCCTCCTGTTTTTAATTGTTGACACTGGTAGTCATCTTTCATGCTGCCGTCTCCACAGCAGCTACATTGATACTGGCCTGTAAGTGATCTTGAGCAAGATCACTTCTGAGTTCGTTTCTTACTTTTCTTTATCCATGGTAAAGCATGTACACACATGAGAGAAAGAGGGAGAGAGAGAGAGAGAGGAGCACCCTTCACAGAGTCTGGTCACACCATGGTCCCCTTTCTCCATTTTGCCAGCCCATTGGATCCTGGGTATTCATGTGCATGCCAGACTTGTTACAGGTTCACTCTGCCAGGGATTCAAACCACAGTTGCCGTGTGGGATCCAGTGTCTTTTGAACAGCACATTACTGCTGCACCATGGAGCCGGCCTTGAGTCTCATTGTTATAAATTATAAAATGAGTTATTGTGAGATTAAGTGACAGACTATTATATTAATTGTAATTATTATTACCTACTCTACAAAGCTACTATGAGATAATTTACAGAAATTGCTTTTGAAAAGTAAAAGTTCTATCATCATGTAACACCAGGCTCTACTCAGCAATAATCGCTATATATATATATATAGAGAGAGAGAGAGAGAGAGTGACTAGCTCAGTTCTAAATGCTTTTTGCACGTGTGATCTCATTTAATCCTCCCAATAAAGCATTGGAACTATTATTTCTGATTTATAGATGACAGAACTGAGGCACAAAAAGGTTAAATAACTTCCCCAAGCTCACACAGATAATAAGTGGCAAAACTAGGACTCAAAATTAGGCGATCTGGCTGACTCCAAAGTTCCCATTCTGAATCACTGCACTGTGTTTTTTGTTTTTGTTTTGTTTTGTTTTGTAGAAGTTTTTGCCTTTGGGCACGTGCATTCACCAGAGAGAGAGAGAGAGTGAGAGAGAAAGTGAGAAATCACCCCTGGGAGGATGACTATCTTGCAATCCCTTCTCCTCCTAGGATCTTGGGCACTCACTCACACATGACCAGTGTTGAGTTTCAAGCCACCGGGTTCCAGACTCGAACCATGTTCAGCCATGTGGGTGTCTAGTGATGTAACCACTATGCCATCTGCTGGCCCCAAATCATTGCACTATGTTATGCCATAACCTAATTCGAATTTGCAAATGGGCCACTAATTAATACTTATGTGATCTTGACCAACACTGTAAAATTCTATGTCTAAAATTTTAAACTTCTGTAAAATGAGTACAAAACTAATATGTACTTGAGCCAGCAGGTGGTGTGGTGATTAAGGTGCTAGACTCCCACATGGCTGATCACAGTTTGAATCTGGGATCTGGTGGCTTGCTTTCTCACTTTCCCTCTCTTTCTCTTTCTGTCTCTCTCTGGTGAGTGTGTGTCCTATAGCAAATTAAAAAATAATAATAAAATGATAAAAATTAAAAATTCTAAAAAAATAAACTAATACGTGCCTCATAGGTTTATTTATCCAACAAATATTTATTGCATATCTACCATTTGCTATATGCCAGGCATACTGCAAAGTCATGAAAATTAAACGCACATAGCACATTTAATTATTACTTTCATTAGCCATCATAAATTGATCGTCTCTCTGAGACGTATTTCCCCTTCCTTGGTGAGAGATTATGTTTTCCTACGCTAATTGTATCCGAGCTATTTCTGTAGCTCTGACGTATAGGATATATTGCCTTGCCAGCTTAGCAAAAACAAACAAACAAAAAGCAGTACAAATATCTCTCAAGACGAACAGAGAAAAAAATGCTTTTAGTGGCTACTTTGAAATAGAGCGGACACACTAAGGGTCAGGCCAGACATGCAAAATATACTCACCACCAGGGGACAGGAAGTACTTGGTGAATGTGAAGATATGGAAAGGGCCGCATAAAATGCCTTTGGGAAGTGTATGGTCAGGTTGTCATGGGAAACAAAACGGTCCCACAGTACGTCTGTGGTGACATACGGAAGAACGCCGCAGCCATACTTCTGAGAGCCCATCGAGGCACAGACGGCTGCCATGCTCCCCGGGGCTGCGTTCTGTGCACTCTGGGTCTGTCCTGGCTTGCCTTACCCCACCTTCTGTGCGAGTCAGCAATATTTGCTAGGTTACATAAGAGACATAATCTGACCGCTCAGATTGCTGATAAGCAGATGAGATGAAATACATGAAATCAGTTGAAATAATTACACACACACAGTGGAGTTTTATGCAAGACAGTTGTTGTCATGCACAGAGAACCCTCAATGGAGGAACCAGATATGGAAAGTACTTTCTTCTCCATTTCTGAACTTGCTCGCAGCATTTTTTCCCTCCTTAAGAGTGACCAGGTTTGTCTTCCTGTCCTGATTAGTTCTTCTTCTCCCCATTTCAGTTTCTTTTTTCTTTCTTTCTTTCTTTTTATTTTTAGAGCATGTACACTTTCCAGAAAGACAGAGAGAGACAGAAAGCAAGAAATCACCGCCCCCCAACCTAAGGAGGATGGCCATGCCACAATCCTTTCTCCTCCATTCTCCTCTCAGGATTTTAGGCATGCACACACATGTGCCTGGTGTGAGTTTCAAGCTGCTAGGTCTGGGACTCAAACTGCAGTCGAACACATGGGAGTCCAGTGACACAGCCATTACACCATCTACTGGTCCCTCCATTTCAGTTTATAACAATAATAATAGCTACCATGTAGGGAGTATTATTTTATTTCTTTCTTTATATTTCTTTTAAAATTTTACTTATCATAATTATTACTATTATTATTATTTAATTTGTATGGGGCATGTGCACCCACTAGAGAAAGACAGAGATGTATATATATGGAGAGAAAGTGAGAAAGCAAGTTGCCAGGTCTGGGACTCAAACTGCAGTCGGTCATGTGGGAGCCCAGTACCTTAACAGTGACACTACTTGCTGATCCTATGAGTGGTATTTTAAGTACTTTACAGGTATTCATTCATTTCATCATCATCTTAACTGTGTAGGTACACACAATTATATTCCCCATTACATTCAAGAAAGCGGAAATAACTTATACAACATCACAGAGCTAGTAAATCAGAGGGCACACTTCAAACCTAGGTCATTTCATTAGGAGCCCGTACTTTTCTACTACACTATGACACGTTTCGCTCCGCCATAGCACCTGCCACAGTCTCAGGAACACATTTGCCAAACCAAAATTTTTCAGGCAGAAATCAGCAGTTTTCTTCTTTACTTTTTACAGTTCAGTCAATGAAGCCAGAGTAATTTTTGACTAAAACCATTTCTAATATTATGAGAAATGCAGAAGCTTACCATCTGGTACACTGCATGCCGTCATTTTTGTTTTTTAGTAATTATCTGGGGGAAATGAGAATTCAGCAAAAATTCTGCACAGTATCGATGAAACCAGTAGCTCTCTTATAACAACAAACATATCTATGCAAGAAATAAGGTTAAAGATTCGCTCTTCAGTGCAGACGTTCAACGCTGTGCATGGAAAGCTGATCCCACAAAGCCACTGTGGTTTGAATCCCGGCCCTGGTGACCTGGGGAGCACACCAGGCATGTGTGCATGCATGCCCCAAATCCAGGCAGAGTAGGAATTGGAGGAGAAAGGATTGCAGCACGACCACACCCCATGAGTGTGGCCCTTTCTCTCCCTGGCAGGCACATATACTCAGTGCCAATAAAGAAAAGTAAACACATAAATAAATAAAACGAAAGAAATGAGGTCAAATCTCAGCTGTTTTCTTCTGAATACTTAGTGTAAAATAACATTCAAGCTGTTACTTGTTCAAGGGTTAGGCACAGCGTTGGCAGAATCAGGTTCACGAGTGGGATTATAAAAAGATATGGGCCTTGTTTAAAAATCTGTACACAAAATACCCTTTCCCGCCCCCCTTTTTGGAATTTACCAGAGGCTGCTTGTGCTCACTGGAGAGAAACAAAGAATAGAGTGTGAAAAGAAAAGCACATTCTTTTCAGTAGAGAAATCTAGGAAACATTACTTTAACCAAATGATCAGGGTTAGTGGCACCAGAATACACACTATCGTGTACCTCTTGATGTGATGAGATGGGCGCTTTATCTCTGCAGAATTCTTTCTGAAAGTCCAGGATCCTTCATGAGAAAAATATAAAACAAACCTAATTTGAAGGACAGTCTGCAAAATATCTGACTAGTACTTTCCGAAACTGCCAAGGTCCTGAAAAACAGAGCAAGATTAAGACACTTTCACAAAGCAGAGACAGAGAAGACATTACAGCTAAGTATCATGTGGGATTCTGGATTGGATCCTGGAAAAACTGCTAAAACCCAAACCAAGTCTGGAGTTTAGGTAATAATAACAGTGTCGTTTCCTTAGTTTTGACAAAATGCCCTGATCACGTAAGACGATACCATCAGGGGAAACTGGGACAGGGAGGCGGGCGTAAAAGAACTCCCTGTGGTACGATCTTTGTAACTTTTTGCTGTACATCCAAAAACTGCAATAAAAAGTGAATTTCCCAAAAACTCATGGAAAGAGTTATTTAACATATTAAAGTAACAGATAGCTTCCATAAGTTTAGACGATAGATTGGCAAAAAGCCTACCTATGATATCCACACTTAAAACTCTTGAGCGCTATAGCGTTTTGCTAAACTTGAACATTAGAGGTTTACAGACTTGAATTCCTGGAGTATAATATCAAAGTCCATGTGTCTGAAGTTCATTTGAGTCTCCCAAAGAGAATTGCCCTGAGAATTCATCTTGGCAGTGTTGGCTGAATGCGAATGGGTTATTTAGCATTCCTATGCCATGGTTATCTCATCCACGAAACAAGTTCCCACCTAGATCTGACATTCTTATAAACATGCCTTCCTCAAAATTTTATTTCAATTGCAGGGGGCACGTGGACTCGCCAGAAAGAGAAGGAAAGGGAGAGGAAGAAACCCTCCATTCCCCCATGGGGCAATCCCTTCCCCTCCATTTCGCCATCCTGTTGGGATTTGGGTCATGTATTCACATATGCCCAGTGTCTTTTTCAAGCCACCAAGGCTGGGATTTGAACTGCAATTGGCCATGTAGAATCCAGATCCCTTACTATTGGAGCCGTCAATTTCTCTCAACTATCTTAAATATTGTTTGAAATTGGGTACTAATTCTAAGGGAAAACAATTCAAATGTGATTAGGCAATCCCACAAACATTTATGAAGAGGTGATCACTGAGTTAGGGATAGAAGCAACAGCCCTTGCTCTCCAGAGGTCCCTGCCTGGTGAAAGAGACAGAGCCACAGAGGAGCCGTGCAGCCATGTGCAAGAGCTGTGGAAGACGTGGTACCGAGCTGCACTTGTGCACCAGGTGAAAGCACTTTCCTCTGCCTGTAGAGGGGTTCCAGGAGCTCTGGACCCAAGAAACTAGGAATACCACGCAACAGTACTACCTGATCGAAGCAGTCAGTGAGCAGTCAGTCTGACAGTATGAGTCTTCATCATACATGGCTGCTTATGAAATCTTGGGAATTCTTGGATTTTTCCGGCAATAAGTCAACTGGGAAATTTAGTTGTTGCAGGGCTGGGCCAGAAAAGCCCAAGTGTTTCACGTTGCACATGCACTCTCTTGGGAACATTGATATGCATGAAATCTGTCCCCTGAGCAGACTTCATTGCTGTCACATGGACAACATAACTTTCTAGAAAAGGCAATGTGTTGGCTGTTGCAGCCTGTCATTTCTAAATCAAGCTTTCATAAAACACCCCTGTAGATCATGTCATTTCCATTTTATAGCTGAATATTTCTGCTTCAGGCCTTGAAATATGTGATCTTGGTGTTTAGTTCTGCTTTTAAATTCTGAATAGTATGGTAGAAACTGGAATGTAAGGTTCCTAGGCAAAAGTTCAAAATTTCTCCCTAATTTGATCCTACACCTACACATTCTGAATTTAGATTTTGTTTCCTCTTTATTTCTTTTTTATTTTTTAAATTTTTATTTATTTATTTTTTGCTATGTGCTCCCTAGGGACAGGGACAGAGAGGGAAAGTGAGAAGTCACTACCTAGTGGGTGGCCATGCCACAATCCCTTCTCCTCCATTCTCCTCTAGAGATGTTGGACACACACGCACACATGCCTGTGTGTGATCTTCAAGCCAGTGAGTCCAGGACTCAAATCTCTCAGCTGGCCATGTGGAATCCAGCTGCCTTAACCTCCCCACTATCTGCTGGTCCTGGATAGATCTTTCTTTAGTCGGGAGGACTCGACCAGGCAGAAGTGTTGACACTTCCATGGTCATGGGTACAGGGGATGAGTGCTTCTTTGTGGGAGGTGGCCCAAGACAAGTGGGAGTATTAGAGAGGGGTACAGAAAACTGGCGAAAGTCATTTCTTCCTCTCGCAGGGCCTAACTAGAAAAGTGCCTTCGGAGTGATAATTCTGGAAAATTCCCACCCAGCAAGCAGACAAGAGTGAACAGCAAGCACAGACCTGAGGATGCCAGCCAAAGTACATAACAGAGAGACGGGCAGAAGTGCCTTCCCACACTAATCTCCCAGTCCTGCCAGATCGCCGCATGTGTGCACGTGAGGGGAGCCAGGTGGCTGTGGGAGGTTTTCTCCCAGAGCAGCGTCTGCACTTATCTTGGCACAGAGCTGTAAGGAAAGAGATCTGAGACAACAAGAGTTCTTTCTAAGCAGACGCAGGACCTTGGCTTCTAAAAAAAATAAGCATTTAGGGTTTTTTTTTTCCTGATTATAAATGTAACATCCCAGAAAGAAAAGTGCACACGTTGCAGAAAAGCAAAAAGAAAAATATAAAGTTACACTTCTATCCTAAGAGAGTCAGTATGAAACTTTTGGTGCATTTCCTTCCAGGATTCTAGGTGCAAATATGTGCAACATTATTAAGAGAATACTACACGTCTAATTTCATATTCTGTGCTTTTTCTCTTAACATCACTGCATAAGAATTGTCCTAGCTATTTTTAAAACACTCTTTGTGGGACCCAACAGATGGCATAATGGTTATGTTGCTGGACTTCCATGTAGCCTACCATGGTTCAAGTTCTGGACCTGGTGACTTAAAACTTAAAGGGCACATGTGTGTGTGTCTGAAATCCCAAGAGGAGAATGGAGGAGGAGAAGGGATTGCGGCATGGCCATCTCCCCCGGGTGGAGGGTGATTTCTTGCTTTCTGTCTCTCTGGCAAGTGCACATGCCCTATAGCAAAAATCTCAATTAAAAAAAAGAAATGACAACAACAACAAAAAAACCACTCTACATGAACAGCCTTCTTAGTGGCTACAGGTTCCACCCTGTGATTAAATTTATTTTTTCTAAAGCCTCACTTAGTTTATTAACTTAAGAAATATTAATTCAGAAAACAATTTTTTAATTGCCAAAGGGTTCACATGCTCTTCAGAGACAGGCAGAGAGACAGAGAGACAGAGAAAGAGGGAGTGGGAGAAAGCACCCCCAACGGGGCATGGTCATGCTACAATACCTTCTCCTTCATTTCTCCTTCCTCTGAGGATTGAAGGCATTCATACACATGTGTCCGGCATGCTTTTCAAGCCACTGGGGTCAAGATTCAAATCACAGTTGGCCGTGTGGGATCCAGCTCCCTTAACCACTAGGTTTCAGGGCCAGCCCTCCTTAAGAAAAATGTATTAACTTGAGAACAGCCCAAGATGGCTGACTTCGAGGATCAGGTGTCGGATGAGGAAAAGGTACACAGAGCTGCTAAATTCATCGCTCATGCACCCCCAGGGGAATTTAACGAAGTATTCAGTGATGTCCAGCTACTACTTAATAATGACAATCTTCTCAGGGAAGGGGCAGCACATGCATTTGCCCAGTATAACATGGAGCAGTTCACACCCGTGAAGATAGAAGGCTACGAAGATCAGGTCTTAATTACAGAGCATGGTGACCTGGGTAATAGCAGGTTTTTAGATCCAAGAAACAAAATTTTCTTTAAATTTGATCACTTACGCAAAGAAGCAAGTGACCCCCAGGCAGAGGAATAGATGGAGGTCTGAAATCTTGGAAGGAGCCCTGTGACAGTGCCTTTCGAGCCTATGTGAAAGGTCATTATCCCAATGGCTTCTGTACCGTCTACGCTACAACTATAGACGGACAGCAGACCATTATTGCACGTAGGGAAGGCCACCAGCTTCAGCCTAAAAACTTCTGGAACAGTCGCTGGAGATCAGAGGGGAAGTTCACCGTCACACCACCTACAGCCCAGGTGGTTGGAGTGCGTACGATTCTGGTTCACTATTATAAAGATGGCCGTGCTCAGTTGGTTAGTCATAAAGATGTACAGGATTCAGTAATGGTTTCGAATGAAGTCCAAACTGCCAAGGAGTTTATTAAAATCATAGACAATGCAGAAAATGAGTATCAGACAGCAATTAGTGAAAACTATCAAACAATGTCAGATATCACATTCAAGGCTTTGCACCATTGCAGCTTCCAGTTACCCGCACCAAAATCGACTGGAACAAGATATTCAGCTACAAGATTGGCAAAGAAATGCAGAATGCTTAAAAGAAGCAAGCAAGAAATGCAGAATGTAAGATTCTTCCATATAAGGAAAGAAAAGAATTCAACACCAACACATGGTCATAAGATAAATAAGTGATTTATAAACTAGAGTGATATTTTGCTAGGGCTTTTAAAGTTACCAGGTTTTCTAGCCTCATGAAATACTGCTGACCCTGGGACCAGCACTTAGCGTAATGGCTATGTTGCTGGACTCCCACGTAGTCGACCAAGGTTCGCGTCCCGGACCTGGTGGCTTAAAACTCACACCGGGCATGTGTGCGTGCGTGCCCAAGATCCCGAGAGGAGAATGGAGGAGAAGGGATTGCGGCGTGGCCATCCCTCCTGGGGGGTGATTTCTCGCTTTCTGTCTCTCTGTCTCTGTCTGGTGAGCGCACGCGCCCTATAGCAAAAACCTCTCAAAAAAAAAAAATTAGAAATACTGCTGATCCTATAGCATTGTCTTGATTCTTTTGTGTTCTCTATAATTTTCTGTTACCACCATATCTACTTGTAAATCTCCTGTTGTTAATTTTGCTACATTTAATGTTGGAGAGATCGATTGATCCTGGAGTCACTTTACTGTTAACATTTTCCTAGCCATGAAGTCCTGTTACTGAGACAGGATATACGCTCCATGCTCCTCTCCCCCTATCCTTTAAAGCACTGCTGGTACTCGAATGGTTTTTACTGATCCACCAGTGGCTGAAAAAGCAATGGCGCAAACTACCGCAAAGTGGAAGACAGGGCCATCCTTCCTCCCACGGCCTTGACCATCATTTACAGCATCTCACAGCTGTAGTTTTCAAAAGTCTGGATTGGAGTTTTCAAGTCCTTGGTGGGACGGAGAGTGAACAAAGGAAGTTGCAAAGGAAGTTTCCTGGTAATTCCACGATAGCCAGCTTCTCTGAGGAACTTGTTTTAAGTCCAAAGACATGAACCACATGCCCTGCACGCTTGCTTCATTTCCCTTCCCTCACTGTCTGCTCCCACTCTAGGACATTGTAGTTAATAGGCATCTGCATTTTAGAAGAGTTTTACCCATTTATGATTTTTTTTTAACTTTTAATTTTCAAGAACTGTGGATGTTGTAGAGCATAAAACTTGAAAAATGTAGCTATGGAAGGAATACTAGGTACCTTGGGCTTTAATACTTTGTGGCAGGATGTACTATAAACAAATGAGACAAGTAGCTACGTAAATCACAAAAACTAAAAATGAACCAAAGTGAAAGGGTAAATTCCAGGTGTCTATCGTAACCTGTTATTTAAGGGAATACTAGTGCTTTCTTCTAAAGAGGATATAAAACTTGCTTTAAATTACTCAAACTCAATCCTGCTTGCCAAGAACTCAAATGTAACTGTGGTAAAGCAGCCCTCCCAGGTATGTTGGCAGGCATGTATGGGATCTCTGAATACACAGGTGACATAGAGACGGTATGACGGCTGGGAATGGTGGATTCATTTACATTGTTTACACTTCTATGACCGGGCCTTAAGGGTAGGTCAATTTTTTTAAGAGGATTTTGCTATAGGGTGCAGGCACTCACCAGAAAGACAAAGAGTGACAGAGAAACAGAAAGCGAGAAATCACCCCCAGGGGGGATGGCTACACCATAATCCCTTCTCCTCCATTCTCCTCTAGGCATCTTGGGCACACACACACACGCACACGCACCTGGCATGAGTTTAAGCCACCGGGTCCGGGACACGAACCGCGGTCGACTATGTGAGTTCAGCGACATAGCCATTATACTAACTACTGGTCCCAATTTTTTGAAAATCAAGTAGTGTCTTCCTACCTATCTGTTGTGCTTCAGCTCTGTTTTTGCTCAGTAATACAGTCAAGCAAAAGTTTGTTTCCAAGTGACCCATTGAGCTGTGTAAGCATTTTTATTTATTTCAAATAAAATGTATTTGTATTATTTGTCATTTATACTATCCATCCATACCACACTATCTTCTCTATCAGATAGCCAATAGAAATATACCTGTTTTGTTCTAAAAAAAAAAAAAAGAGAGAGAAATGTATTAGCTCATTTATGATTAAAGCACTTTGCCAAAAGCTGAATGTGTTGTAATTCTCTTAATCATTCTCTATTCATCAATCATTCAATGCCAATCTTTCTTATTTTATAGCTTTTTTTTTTTTTTTTTTTTTTTTTTTTTTTTTTAGGGTTTTAGAGACACACTTTGAGAAAAAAGCAACACCAACACTATGTTACACAAGGGTGGCAGGCCGTAACTGCCACACCAGTTAGGGGAATGGCCAGTGTGCCCTCCTCACTCTTGGGTGCTGTGTAGGCTCCGGCTTACCTTTGGTCAGCACTACCAGTGCTAGTGGCTGTTGGGGGTTAAAAAGAGGAAATACCAACAAGGGGAGGAATATAGGGGACCACTTTTTCAGCAGATTGAGTGGAGCCATTTTAGCGCCTACTAAAAATCTTAAGGTTGGACTCAAGTGGGGTTGAATATAGTGTATTTCCAGAACCATCACCAAGGGACAGGCTCTTTCGGAGCAATCTTCTCCTTTCTAATGTTCTCCTTCCTTGGCTACAGAGAAGAGAGCAGCTAAGTTATCTGAAAATGCTAAGATACCTCATCTTGCCTCGGCAGAGTTCTCAGCAGAGCATGTAGGCCGTTCCTGAGCTTGTTTAGAGGCCTCATAGCCTGTCCTGGTCTTTATCTTTAGTAACCATAAAGACAGGTCACCTATGGCTGACCTTCGTAAGTTTGGTTTTTGCCACACAATCTTTTGTTTGCTTGCTTTTTGAGAGATTTTTTTTTTTTTTTTTTTTTTTTTTTTTTTTTTTTTCTGTGGGGCCATTGTGCATGTGCTTACCAGAGACAGAGAAAGAGAAAGTGGAAAATACCTCCCCCCACCATGGGAGATGACCACCCCACAATCCCTTCTCCTCCATTCTCCTGGGATTTGGGGCATGCATGCACACACACCTGGCATGAGATTCAAGTCGCAGGGTCCAGGATTCAAACCATGGTTGGTCATGTGGGAGTCCAGTACCCTAACCACTACCCCACCTACTGGCCCTGCCACGCAATCTTTATGAGTACAGTAGTATCAGACAGACGAACGTCTGCCTTAGGCCAGAGGCGTCTTATGGGCAGAGGCATCTTTGCAGCATCAGCACTATGATAACATATTTATCATTGTGTGACAAATAGCCCCCAAAGAAACACTCAAAGATACCCTGAAAGATAGATGGCAGCATGTGGCACAACATAAAGTTTATAGAGGAGTAGCTGATATTGGAAAGAGTTAGACTACATATATGCAGTTATCAGAAAAGTCATGACACATTTTTGCATTAAAAAGTTGAAAAACAAGAACCTGTCGTGATTGCTTATAGACCAGAAGTAGGGAGTTTAGCTCTCTTTCCCACTATACAAGATGGCAGGTGAAAAGGCTGCAAAGCAGGATACTAAGGAGAAGAAACCTGAAGCCAGGAAGGCTGATGCCAGTGGCAAGGTTAAAAAGGGTGACCCCCAAGGCTAAAAACCCAAGAAGGGGAAGCCCCATTGCAGCCGAAACCCTGTCCTAGTCTGGGGCATCGGCAGATACTCCCGGTCTGCC
>NW_006208722.1:1154343-1158670 GCF_000334495.1 Tupaia belangeri chinensis
AAGAATGGTGGTACCCGGGTGGTTAAACTGCGCAAAATGCCTAGGTATGATCCTACTGAAGATGTGCCTCGAAAGCTGTTGAGCCACAGCAAAAAACCCTTCAGTCAGCATGTGAGAAAACTGCGAGTTAGCATCACTCCTGGGACCATTCTGATCATCCTCACTGGACGCCACAGAGGCAAGAGAGTGGTTTCCTGAAGCAGCTGAGCAGTGGCTTGCTACTTGTGACGGGACCGCTGGTTCTCAATCGAGTTCCACTGCGTAGAACACACCAGAAATTTGTCATTGCCACCTCCACGGAAATCGATATTAGCAAAGTAAAAATCCCAAAGCACCTTACCGATGCTACTTCAAGAAAAAGAAACTACAAAAGCCCAGACACCAGGAAGGTGAGATCTTCGACACAGAGAAGGAGAAATTCGAGATTTCAGAGCAGTACAAGACTGATCAGAAAGCTGTGGACTCGCAAATTTTACAAAAAATCAAAGCTGTTCCTCAGCTCCAGGGCTACCTGTGATCCGTGTTTGCCCTTACAAATGGAGTTTATCCTCAAAAATTGGTGTTTTAAATTTTTTTTGCCAAGAACCTAATTAAATAACTGATCATTAAAAAAAAGTTGAAAAAAATAATAACATCATGACTTTTCTGACAACCCAATATACACCATGCATTATGCAGTAGATACTTCCTTGCGAATTTATGGAAAAAATCAAGTGGCATAGAAATTAAGTGTTTTTTCTCCCTTTCTTTCTTTCATGAAACAGAGATAACACCTTCAACAGGGTCTCATGCTAAAATCCTCCCCTAGTTTTTCCTTGCCAGCCAGAAGCACCTGCACATGTATGTGCCGGCCAACTCAGGAACCCAACCCCAGTCATCCACATGGCTTCCAGTACTGCAGAGCACTGTGCTACCACTGGGCCAAAGGCATGGGCTTTGGAGTCCTGGAGGCCTGGTTTGAATTTTGGCTCTGGAGTCACCTGGCAGCTGTTCCACTTTGGACAATTTATTTAATGTCTGTAAGGCTCTGGTCTTCGCCTAAACAAGGTTACTATGAGAACACCTCAAAGATCAGTGATGAGCATATGTAAAGCTCTTATGTGTTACAAAGTAAGTGCTCAGCAAACTGTAGCCATTATTGTCAAATAGAGTGGAAGTGATCTTAAAATTAAAGTCATCAGGGTTCAGTAGGTGGCATAGTGGTTGAGGCACTGGACTCCTACTCAACCATGGTTGGTGTACCAAACCTGGCAGCTTGAAAAACTCACACTGGGTGTGCGTGCGTGTGCCCAAAATTCCAGGAGGAAATAGAGGAGAAGGAATTGTGGTGTAGCAATTCTCCTGGGGGAAGATTTCTCATCTTGCCCTCTCACAGTCTCTCTCTGGCAAGCACATGTGCCCTATGGCAAAACCTTAAAAAGGTATTAAAGATAACAAATATGAATTGAGCATTACCATGTGGGGGACTGTGTAAGATACCTCTCATAACAACACACATCCACACATACTTTCATCCTTCAGAACGGTCGATTTAGCTTATTTACATTATTGACTAAGCAAGTCTAAAGGCTCTCCAAAAGATAGGAATGTTGGTGACAATGTCTCTTACGAGCCCATTGTGCAACCCTTGGAAAGTGAGCTGAATTTACTTCACATTGACCTACTCTAAAAGAGAAACTTCCTCTCAGGCATTTATCTCTGATGACCTTTCATAGTTTTTAAAAGAGAAAAGATTATTTGTAACCTCATAGTCTTTTCTTTTCTTTTTTTATTGCCAGAGAGCACATGCACTTGCCAGAAAGAGAAAGAGAGAAGTCACTCTCCGAAGGGAAGATGGTCATGCCACAATCCTTTTTCCTCCATTTCTCCATCCCGCAGGATTTGGGACACACATCCAGTGTGTTTTCAAGTCTCCAGAGCCAGGATTTGAACTGTGGGCTCCAGATCCCCAAGCACAGGGCTTAGGCCAACCCTAACCCCAGTCTTATACAATATATTTAAAGAAATGTTCTCCCTTTGCTTTTTTTTTAAAATATCAATTTCACCTTACTCAAAACGAAGGATATTCCCTGAAATTAAGTAGATGTTTCTATCAAAATAAAGGTTTTTCAGTTTTTGCCTGTCTTAAGACTGAGGTGACCAAAGGAAGGCATATAAGTAGAACCCCACTGGGAGAGGCACTTTCTCTTTCTCATTCTCTTACATGAACACCCACAATTAAGTTGTTTTTTTTTTTTACAAAAAAAGAAAGAGGAGCCAAACAGTAGACAGACCATGAATGTTGTAGAGGCCACAGATCTATCCCCACACGGGAAAGACCCCAGGACCTCCCTGGGCATGGAGGGTGTGTGCATATGTGCCTGGGATCCAGGCTGGCTGAGACTGGAGGTGGATTGTGGCATGGGGAGTTTGTTGGGTTGCCTTCCTTTTTCTCCCCCACCCCGCCTCTCTTTCAATGTCTCTCATGGAAAAAAAATAAACTTAAAAAGAAGAAAGAAAAAAGAAAGGTCAAGGAATTTGATTCCAAGTCCCGCAGCAAGTTAGTAGCAGAGCTAAGATATGAAGCTAGACCTACCAAGTTCTTTCACCACATTGTTACATTTGGAGGCCTCCTTGTTGTTAGATTGTTATAACATTACCTCATATTCATGTAACTTATTGCTGCATCAGGTTCTACATGTATAGTCTCTCCTTTTGTCTCCTCCACAACCCCTGTGCAGTAAGGACAATACCTGCAATTGTTCCTGCTTTGCAGACAGAAAGACTGCAACTCAAAGGACACATGGTTAGAATCAAGAGTAGAAACCTGCTCCCCTAATTCACTTACCAAGATTCTTTCCACCATGCCACCCTGCCAGCATGGCAATTTCTATAAGTGAACTCTGGAAAACAAGTATGAGACACCAGAAATTTAAAAGACAGCTCATTAAAAATGAATAGCTATGGGACCAGCAGTTAGCATAATGGCTATGTCGCTGGACTCCCATGCAGTCGACCGCGGTTCCAGTCTCGAACCTGGTGTCTTAAACTCACTCACTCCAGGTACATGTGCATGTGTGCCCAAGAACCCGAGAGGAGGATGGAGGAGGAGGGATTGCTGCGTGGACATGGTGGTTAAAGGCGCTAGACTCCCATGTGGCTGACCCTGGTTCAAGTCCTGGACCTGGCGGCTTGCTTTATCACTTCCCCTTTCTTTCTCTATTTCTCTCTGGTCACATTAAAAATAATAACAAATAGAATTAAATAAATAAATAAATAATTCTTTAAAAAATTTCTCCAAAAAAAAAGTCAAGGACCAGCAGTTAGCGTAATGGCTATGTTGCTGGAGTCCCACGTAGTCCACCGCGGTTCGAGTCCCGGACCTGGTGGCTTAAACTCATGCTGGGCGAGAGGGTGCATGTGTCCAAGATCCCAAGAGGAGAATGGAGGAGAAGGGACTGCGGCGTCACCGTGACCATCCCCGCTGGGGGGTGATTTCTCGCTTTCTGTCTCTCTGTCTCTCTCTGTCTGGCGAGCGCACGCGCCCAATAGCAAAAAAAAAAAACAAACTCACCCCAGGCGCGTGTGCGTGCGTGCCCAAGATCACAAGAGAATGGAGGAGAAGGGACTGCGGCGTCACCGTGACCATCCCCGCTGGGGGGTGATTTCTCGCTTTCTGTCTCTCTGTCTCTCTCTGTCTGGCGAGCGCACGCGCCCAATAGCAAAAAAAAAAAAAAAAAGAATAGTCATGTATTTTATAAGTACAAAATGAAAGACTCCCATTTCCTGCTCCCTCTCCTGCTAGGAGCTTCCACGTTAACCTGAGCTCTGCAGTTTAGGACAAGCCCGTAGCAGTTAGGACTTTGCACTTGGAGGGAGGTACGTTTCTAACAAATGCATCCTAATCAGGGTGAAACAAAAATGTCAACATAAGATATGGAAAGAAACTACTTACAGCCCTCCCTTACTTCTGATCCACAGGACTTTTTCACGATTGAGCGCACATGGCCAAAGACCATTTGAAAAGCCAGTGTTAGAACAACACCCAGCGGGCCAGTGGGTGAAAGTGCAGCATCCCAGGGGGCAGAAGATGGAGTCCCAGACTTAGTCCCTCCGGTCGGAAACCGGGTGTTGCCCCAACGACCCGCCTTATCTCCGCAGCTGCTTTGGTTCTCTGTAAATATTCCATGTAAAATACGTGCGCTCAGTACACGTATGTCGACTTGGAAGACCGGACTGACGCTCTGCATATTGAAATCCGTAACTGTACAACAGTGCACGTCTGTAAGGTCAGACGTCGCGTCCCGGCCGCCCCGCCCGCCCCGCCCCCGCCGGCTTCCCCGAGCCC
>NW_006208722.1:1158861-1168790 GCF_000334495.1 Tupaia belangeri chinensis
GGTGCGGGCCCTGCGGGGCGGGAGCCGGGGCGCCGAGGCGGTGCACTACATCGGGTCTCGGGTGCGTGCGCCAGCGGCCTCGTCCGGCGGCCGCGTGTCCCCGCCGCGCGCCGCGTCCCCTCGCTTTGCCCAGCTAGATTTGCGTGACAGTGTCTGCCCGTTCTGGGGGACCCTAAGGCTTCAAGAGAGCCTCTGCTGCCTCCGGGAACTTGGCGGTGTCTCCGGGGTACGAGAAGGCGTTGCGCGCCCCCTCTCGTGGAGAGCAGCTGGGCGGACGGAGCAGGGGCACCGCCCTCCTCTACCAGATCTTGGTTCGCGCAACCGAGCTCGGGACGCGGGGGTGGGTACGGCAAGGGCCTCCGCCTAGTGAAAGGGTGGCTGGCGTGATTGGGGTTCAGGGCCCAGGGTGGACACACGCGTGGGAAGCTCTCGGGGAAATGCGAGTAGGGTGAATGGATGGGGAGAAGAGGCAAAGTGGGGATCGGAGGCGAAGAGCCAGCGAGCAGGCTCAGTCAAGTGTAACGTGGAGTCCCGGAGTCGCCAGAGGAGTTGGCCCCAGTTCAGCCTCTTCCCAGCGTTTCTGCCGGATCCCCGGTCCCCACCCCTTCTCCCCTTTCCTAGGAAGTCTGCGCGGCGCAGACCCTCCCTTGCTGGCTCGCAGGACTGGAATAGCTCGGCCGCTTGGCTTTCCCCAGCAACTCGTTCCAGAACAGCTGTTACTCTCCCTCTTACTCCGGCCTCCACCCCTGCTGCCCTCCTGCCCGACTCTTAAGGCTTCTGGCAGGATGGGGAAAAGGTGGGGACTGAGGTTTGCCTGGCGGGGGAGCGACGCTCCCTGCTCTGGAGCTCACAGGCCCTGCATTTTAAGAAGGCCTTTTTGAAGTTGTTAGCTCTCCTTTTCAGTTGTTTGAATGTGTGCCTGGGCTAATCCTTGTCTTGGCTAGGGTACTGCGGACCATCTGTAACTCGGAGCAGATGGCGCTGGTCACTCTCAGAACTGAAGTGCCAAAGCCTGCGAAGAAGTGTATGTCAAAGAGAAAAAGTTTTCAGTTGGAAGCTGATTATTCTGAAAGACGAGGTCCGTTATAAATACTTACACATTTTCACTTGAAACAGAGGAGAGCCCTACCCCCTCGTTTCCCAGCTGGACTCGGCAAGATCCCGAGCAGCTTTGTGTGTTTTTTTCTGGAAGGAGTGTGACCCAGCATCTGCTGAAGAGTTGCTCAAAGCCTGATTGAAGACCCCCCCCCTTCTAAGATAATAACGGAGGTGTATGGTCGCTGGGGACAGGATCTTCTGAGGGGGTTTTAAAGAATTGCAGCAATGAACATAATCCATAGAAAGACTATATAGATAAACCAGAAGGTAAAAAGTCACCTGTAATCCCACTACTCACCTACACACTAGTAATGCTTGGTTTACCGTCTCCTGAAGGAGTTTAAATGTCTATGTTCTGCTGGGTTTTCATCCCATCTCCACTTCCTCCCCGCCCCCCAGTATTGCGTAGGGCTACACAATAATCTTTTCTTTGTTCTTGAAAGCTTGGAAGAACCCTAACAGGATGGGTGCAGCGAACTTTCCAGAGCACCCAGGCAGCTACAGCCTCCTCCCAGAACTCCTGTGCAGCTGACGACAAGGCCACGGATCCTCTACCCAAGGACTGTCCTGTCTCCTCTTACAACGAATGGGACCCCTTAGAGGAAGTGATAGTGGGCAGAGCAGAAAACGCCTGTGTGCCACCGTTCACCGTGGAGGTGAAGGTAAAGCAAGGGTATTCACAGGTCTGGAAGTAGGTCCTCTCCTCACCCTCTGCCATCTGGCCTCTGTGAGTTTACTACCCAAGGCCTCCTGAATCCGGTGATTAATGTAACCTTCTCTGATACCTCTGTGCTGTTGAGTCAACACTGTTTACACAAATGGTAACTCCTTCCTTCTTAACACCTTTCCCTTGGATTCTGAAAGGCCTTCACTGGGAATGTTAGTTCCTGGGTCTTTTTCAGTCTGGAATGGTGGAGATTGAACAAAATGTCACTTTTGGCCCCTTTCTCTTAGCCGTTCTCACAACTGCAACTCACCGCTCTGCCCTGGCCCCCATCTCTCTCCTGAGCTCCGTCCAGATCAACTTGCTAAACCGCATACTGGATGTGGCCCGGGACCTTAAACTTGGCGCTTCTAGAGTTCAGTTGCCAGCCACCCTGCTCAATCAGGCCTTTCTTCCTTCCCTCTTGAATTTTTGGCATTGCTATCTAATAAGCTAAAACACCACAAAGAGTCATCTTTGATGTCTCCTTTAGTCAGCCCGTCTACATCCATTCTTCAAGATTTAGTGAGTTTTTGGTCAAAACGCATCTTGCTTCTATCCTTTTCTCTCTGCCTCAGGTCAAGATCTTGTCTGCAGCCTGGATTATAGCACATAACTCCTAATTGGTCTCCTTGCCTCACTCTTCTCTCCAAACCACCTTCCAGCTGCTCTCAGTGATTTTTTTTTTTAAAAACCCAAATTTGGTTGTGTTACTCATCCTGCTCCTGTCACTTCCCTATTTTGCTAGCCTGTCCCCCACATTGCTTAGGATAAAGTCTTCCTGTTACTCAAGATCCTTCACAAACACTCTGGCCTATGTTTCTCGGACTCCCCACTTCTATCAGTGCTCATCTTAGAGGCGTGTAAGTATGACAGGTTAGCAGGTGTTCCTTCCTGTTTGAGTTCTCTCTAATATTCCATCCTGGTTTTCAGCAGACTACAAGACGATATAAGTAGCCAGACCCACTGTTTCCTAACACGCCCCACTCTTTTGCTCCCACCTAAGTCTCCTTTCTACCTGTTATCCTTCACCCTTTTGTCTGCAGCTTACACCTTTCTCCACCTAGCTCCAACAATAACTTTTCACAAAGCCTTCCAGGATTTCTTTAGCCAAAAGTATGATCTCTTTTTAAAAACCTCTTAGCATTCTTTCTCTGTAATATTCATATGGCCAGGGCCTCTGTGGGTTGGTGTTCAGGTTTGAAAACTGCATAAGGGTCCACTATCTGAGAGAACACCATCCACATTATAGAGACAGCCCAAGCATCCATTAATAATGGGTTACAAATACATCATCAATGTACTTACATTCTTGCTGAATATTTACATTGTTATTTGTGGTGTGGATTGAAGGAATAAGTTTGTGACAGTGTCATCATCTTCATTAAAAATATTACCAACCATGTACTGGGGCTCTAGAGGTATCAGCACAAAAGAACACCTTTATAATTTGAAGAGATACCATGTTCTCATAGAAAGGAAGACTAAGTATCTTATGCCTACCAACTGGCAAGGCCACTGAAGTGCCAGGTAAGCCAAGGAAAAAGCAGTAGTCAGGTGCTAACTAGTTAGAACGTTGTCTTGAAGAAAGTTCATCTCTAGTTAGATGTGGAAGGCAGGGCAATAGAAGAAGTAGGGCATAATGGTTTATGTCGTTGGACTCCTGCATGGTTGACCTCAGTTCAAGTCCCAGATCTGGAGGCTTAAAACTCACGCCAGGCCTATGTGTGTGCATGCCCAAAATCTCGAGAGGAGCATGGAGGAGAAAGGATTGTGGCATGGCCATCCCCCCAGGGGGTGATTTCTCCCTTTCTGTCTCTCTGTCTTTCCCTGCCACTTCCATGAGCACACACACCCTATAGCAAAAATTGCTCTTTAAAAAAAAAAAAGAAAAAGTAATAATTTCTTTTAATGTTCTGAAACTACCTTCGGTTCTGATATCTGGAATTTGGTAAAGATATTAATTTACATTCTAGCCAAATATTTTTTAAAAGCCTTTTTGTTTGTTTGTTTGGTTTTTGTTTTTTCATTTTTGCTATAGGGCATGTGCACTCACCAGAGACAGAAAGAGAAGGAAAGTGAGAAATCACCCCTGCCCCAGAGATGACCATGCCCCAATCCCTTCTTCTCCATTCTCCATAGGATTTTGAGCACGCACACACATGCACCAGTGTGATTTTCAAGCCACTGGGACCAGGACGCAAACCACAAAGTTGGCAATGTAGGTTCCAGTGCATTAACTACCAAGGCACACACTGGCCCAAGACCTTGTAAAGTCTTTTCTTGAAAATAGTTTGTTCTCTTCCCTAATCATCTGAACTGCATAAAACTGAAGTTCAGACTCAGACAATCATTTATCTTTCGACTTGTCTTTAAACGACTGGCGTTCATACCATGTGATCTTATGGAATCAGAATTCTCAGACATTATTTCGAGTTCTTTGTCACTTGATTTATGACTTTAGACTTTGTAGTTTCATGGGCTTGTGGGAAATGTACCATGCTGAAATCGGGAGACTGGGATTAAACTAGAAATGTGATAAAAGCTTGATAGCAGTCTCGGTTAATCAGCTACTGAACCTTGTGCAAGATTCAACAAATTTCTGGGCTCCAGTCAGATTAAACATGAATGTAAAAGGTTACATGTTAAGTATTTTAAAGGACAAAGCTATAGCTCATTAATGTTGTATGGATCCAGTTTTCCGTTACATGAGACTACATTGGGGTGTACTGGTGGTAGATATTAATATTAGCAGAATTGACTTTATTTGTTTATCTGGTTACTTCTGTTCTATGCCACATGCTAAGCTAGGTCTTTAGGAAGAAGGAAGTAAATATTAGACATGCCCGGGCCCCCTTGTGAAGAATGACACAGCTATATTAATTTAGAAACGATGTAAGTTTACTGTAGTAAACTCCCCCCCCACCCCCCCAGGGATTTTTGCTCTAAGGCATGTGTGCTCACTGGAGAGCCAGAGAGAGACAGACGGAAAGCAAGGAATTACCTCTCAGGAGGAATGGCTGTGCCGCAGTCCCTTCTCTGTTCTCCTCTGGGGAACACGTGCACCCACCATGAATTTTAAGCCACTGAATTTGGGACTTGAACTGTGCTTGACTGCATGGAAGTTCAGTGACAGAACCATTGTGCCACCTGCTGGTCCTTGTAGTAAACTATTTATAAGCAATTATCGTATAATATATTGGAAGATGTAGTGCTAGCAAGAAATTTTAAAGAAAGTTGTCAGGAAACACAGGGTGTTTTGTTTTTGTTTTGTTTGTTTTTAAGGTTTTTGCCACAGGGCATGTGTACTCACTGAAAAGAGACAGAGAAACAGTGAGCGGGAAAGTGAGAAGTTACCTCCCTCCCCCAAGGGGGATGACCACATTGCAGTCCCTTCTCCTCCATCCTTCTCCAGGTCCAAGACTCAAGCTGCATTTGGCCATGTGGGCCATGCCACCATGCCACCTGTTGACCCCACAATTTTAAAAAGCTGTATGGCTTTTTATTCTACAAGACATAGTAAATACTTAATGTCGAATATGTGGACTTTTTTTTTTTTTTGTCTTTTTTCAGATAAATCCCTGACAAAGGATCTTGTATAAAATACAGAGTTAATCAAGGTTAATGTAAGTTATAAATAAGAAATGAGTTTCTATTCACATTTCGTAGCCTTCTAAAGACAGTATTTTAAAACTTCTCTTGGCAAACCCTCGTGAAGGGTGTTAGGTTCTGAATAACTGGAATGTTTCTAGGAATGCAGCCACATCTCTGTCACACATTATTACAAACCCCATATGCTAAGCGTCCCATAGAGTGTTTCTTATCTCGCAGACAACTCGGTCAATGATTGAAAGCTCATTAGCGCGTTTACAAAGGAGTGTAAACAATGTCCATCTCTCAGAAAACATAATGAGCCCTGATCCTTTGGACTGCATCCAGCCTTTGCCAGATGATAAGCTAGACCAGAAAACTCACACTTGTTCAAATACCTTTTTTCTCCCGGGAAAGTTTATATTTATCAAGGCCAGCTTTACTCTGCACTAGTAGTCCACAGGATACTTGGAAGGAGTCTGTCCAAACAGTACAACGGCATCTGCTGGACCCCAGTGTTAAATTTTCAAAGGCTTCTTGTCCCTTGGTAGACTGTGGGAGATGTGCCTAGAATGAAAAGGAGGAGTGTGAATGGATGCGTAGTACCAGGATGTGTCTGAGAGGAATTTAGACAGTCATTTTTATCCTCTTTCTGGTTGCTGTTGCCGGAATTCCTAGGAGTAGAAAACAACACCATGCTTTCGTCTTGTTTTCTTTCTTGAAAGAGTAGGTTGGTTTTAGGAAACACTCGAATGTTGAATGCTGTTGACATTTTTCCTAGGTCAGAAATGGAGCCTGCTGTTTGCCTTTGGAGGTAAAAGAGCTCATTAATCATTCAGATCCGGAATTGGCCCTTTTTTCTAAATAGGCCCAAATAATACATAATCCAGGTTTTACAGATCATCCGTCTCTCGCAACTACTCGACTCAGCCCTGCCATCGCAGTGTAAGAGCAGCCATAGACATTACGTACACGGAGGAGCGTGCCTGTGTTCCCGTAAAACTTACAGAAGCAGGCATCGGCTAGATCTGGCCTCCCGACTGTAGTGTCCCAAACCCTGTTTTAAATCTTCTTTGGCATCATTCACATTTTGTAAAGACCCGTTTTTCAACTATTCTTCATCCACCAGGCTGAGTTCCAGCCTACCTGTTGTAAACGAACAAGAGGCAGGTCTGTTTTTTTATTTGATATTTAACAGACTGAGGTAAAAATGGAAGTACAGTAGAGACACAAAACCTAGAAAATGTCTGATGTTAAAGAAGTAGACATCTTGGGCTGAACTCTAGCCTACTGGTTAAGGGAGCCAGCTCCCACATGGCTAACTGCAGTTTGTATCCTGGCTCTCCCGGCTCGAATGCCACTCAGTTTACGCATGCCCCAAATCCCAATAGGATAGAGAAGGAAGGATGGTGGTGTGACCACACCCCAGTGGAGGATACTTTCTTCCCTTCTCACTGTTCTTGTCTCTCTCTTTCTGGTGAGCCCTCAGGCAACTATGCAAAGAAAACAGACAGACAACTAGGCATTTAGTCTAGTCTTGATGAACAGCTTACTCATTGGAAACAATACAAAGGGACTTCAAAAAGCCCATGGAAAAATAGAATTAAAGTACAAGTTTATTTTAGTGGGAAAAAATGAAAATCTATGCATAATTTACTATAATATGCATTTTCCCTGAAGTTTGAAGACCCCTTATATAAACTGTGTTAAGTGATTCCAGTTTTTATTTTGAGAATTATTTGTTTAATTTTATTTATTATTGTTTTTAATTTGACCAGAGAGAAGGGAAAAGTAAGAAAACAAGCCACCAGATCCAAGACTCAAACCACGGTCAGCCATGTAGGAGTCCAGTGCCTTAATCACTACATCACCTGCCAACTCCAGGCAATTCCAGTTTTAAAAGTTTTCATACATGGAACCAGCAGATGGCATAATGGTTACCTTGCTGGACTCCCACATGGTGACTGTGGTTCGAGTCGCGAACCTGGTGGCTTGAAATTCATGCTGGGCACATGTGCGTGCATGCTCCAAATTCTGAGAGGAGAAGCGATTGTGGTGTGGCTATCACCCCTGAGGAGGAAATTTCTTGCATTCTTTCTCTCTGTCTCTCTAGCAACTACACATGCCCTGTAGCAAAAAATTGCTTAAAAAAAGGTTTTCATACATCAAGTTAAAAATATTTGTCCAGGGCCAGCCAGTGGCATAGTGGTTAAGGTGGCTGGGTCCCACGTGGCCAACTACACATTGGAGTCCCAGACCTGGCTGCTTTAAAACACACGAAGTGCACATGCATGCCAGAATCCTGAAAGAAGAGATGGAAGAGAAGGGATTACAAAATGACTGTCCCTCATGGGGGACGCTTTCTCATTCTCTCTCACTCTCTCTTTCTCTCTCTCTGACAGCAAACACACCCTCTGTCAAACACATAAGCAAAGTTTAAGCAGGTGTAACATCGCCAAGTCCCTCAGTGTACCAGGAGCACAGCGAGAGCCCAGTCCTGCTTGTTTAGGGAGAAAGGAACACGTGTCCTCCCTGCGTCTCTTTCCTTGCATGTGAAACGAGCGGATGAGCGCTTGCCCTGTGTGTTTGGTGGGATTGCTGGGAGTGCTGACAGAATGAGAGAGGAGTACCTAGCCAAAGTGAACATTCACTTCATCTACTCTGACACGCTCCTGCCCGCTACCCAGCCTCCTCACTGTCTAGTACTTACCTGATTTATAATGGAAGCCCTCACATCCACAGAGTCAGAGCTGGTGGTTGCTCAATGATATAAAGAAATATTTTTTAGAGTATTCATTTTTAATTGACATGATTTGTATACATTCTGTGGCAGCACAATGTGATTTTTCTCCAAAAGATTACAACGTATAATGATTAAATCAGGGTAACTAGTATACCCATCATCTCAAACATCTGTCAGTACTTTGTGTTGGAAACATTCAAAATCCTCTTTTTTATTCACTCTGAGATGCACAGCAGGTTGTCGTTAATTGTATTCTTTTTTTTTTTCTTCATAAGAGAGGTTTTTGCTATAGGGTACGTGCGCTCGCCAGAAAGACAGACAGAAAGTGAGAAATCATCCCCCTGCCCCCCGTGGGGGAGATGGCCATGCTGCAATCCCTTCTCCTCCATTCTCCTCTCGGGATCCTGGGCATGCATGCACACGTGCCAGGCGTGAGTTTAAGCCACTGCGACCGGGACTCGAACTGCGGTCCACTACATGGGAGTCCAGTGACATAGCCATTACGCCAACTGCTGGTCCCCAAGCATTTGGTTTCTAAGTGTCACTTTCTTCAGCTACTAAAATTTTAGGTATTCTTTTGTCAATTGACTGCCTTCTATGACAAAAACATCTGAAGTGCTGTGAGAACGCCGATGGATCGAAGAGAGGCGAGGCACCGTGGGGCGAGACACCTTGGCAGGAAGAACCACAGGCAGAGTTGTACGACTCCATTTTGTCAGGGGCTCATTCTGTTGAATGGGAAGATCAGTGATGGGTTTTTGAAAGAAACAAAGTCTATTCGAAGGCATTTCCTTAATCTTAAAGGTGGCATAAGATCTGTTATTTCCCTCACAAAACATTTTGTGCTATTTCCAGACAGAATTCTGGCATGCGTGGATAGCCCATGGATTTGACTTAGTACACGTGTTTTTATTCCGTTCTATCTGTTTGTCCTCTTGTTTGATGTCACCGAGTCTCTCTAACAGGAGCACCCATGTCTGGTCTGTCTGTGCAGCATGGTAAAAACTGACTAAGTGGATCCCAAGCCTATCTGAGGACAGATACGCTGTTACTAGTTGGGCACAAGATCTCAGGCAGAAGGAACACAAGACCTTAACATGTCACAGTAATTTAGAGTTTTTTATTCAATAAACATTGAGTGTCTGCCCAGAGAGGCAGTGTGCTTGGGATGGGGATCGACAGTGAATAACATGCGTTGGTCTCGATTCCATCATGTGATACAGGGAGATGTTCATCGCCTAGAAACCTATGGCGAATGGTGTTTTTCCCCTGCTAGTATTCCATCTTCCTTTTCTGCTTCTAGGCCAACACATATGAAAAGTACTGGCCATTTTACCAGAAGCATGGAGGCCATTTTTTTCCCAAAGATCATTTGAAGAAGGCTGTTGCTGAAATTGAAGAAATGTGCAATATTTTAAAAATGGAAGGAGTGACCGTGAGGAGGCCTGACCCCATTGACTGGTCATTCAAGTATAAAACTCCTGATTTTGAGTCTACGGGTAAGCAAGATAAGATAACTAAACTGCTAGTGCCTTGATTTTTCACTTGATTAAACTGTAAGAAGAATGTTACAGGGATTTCCTGGAGATTTCTTTCTTTTACTAATCCTTCAAAACTTTAAAGATTATTTAGAAATACTTAGATTCATTTTGAGTAAGATGCATATATTCTAAACTCCATGGTAAATCCGGAGTAATCTTCTTTCAAAGGAGTTATTCCTATTTCGAGTAAGATGCATATATTCTAAACTCCATGGTAAATCCGGAGTAATCTTCTTTCAAAGCAGTTATTCCT
>NW_006208722.1:1168964-1203628 GCF_000334495.1 Tupaia belangeri chinensis
TGATTTCTCGCTTTCTGTCTCTATGTCTCTCTCTGTCTGTCTGGCGAGCGCACGCGCCCTACAGTGAAAATCTCTCCAAAAAAAAAAAAGCAGTTATTCCTAAATTTTATGATCATTCTGACATATCAATAGAAGAATTCCATTTACTTTTCCTCAAAAACAGAAATTAAGAGGGAACTATGGAAGCCAGCAAGTGGCATGGCTGTTAAGGAGCTGGACTCCCACATGGCTGACTGTGGTTTGAGGCCCAGACTTGGCAGCTTTGAACTCATGCCCGTGTATGTGTGCATGCCCAAAATCCAAAGAGGAGAATGGAGGACAAGGGATTATGGCATGGCCATCTCCTCCGGGGTGGGGGTGGGAGGTGATTTCTCACTTTCTGTCTCTCTGGCAGGACATGCACCCTATAGCAAAAACAGAAGCATTCCTGTTATCTTCTGTTTTGTTTTGGTTTTTAATTGCCAGAGGTAGAGAGCAAAAACACTCACCATTGTGGCATGGCCACACCACAGTCCTTTTTCCTCTATTCCATCGGGATTTGGGGCACACTTGCACATGGCATGTTTTACAAGCTACCAGGACTGAGATTTGAACCATGGTCAGTTGTATGGGATCTAACTCATTATGCACAGTGCTTAACTGTTGTGCTACTGGGCCAGCCTCCATGCCTGTTTTATTTTGTTTATTTTTGTAGAGTTGTAAGGGTTTTTTTTTAATTTGTTTTTGTTTTTGTTTTTTGCCTTAGGGCATGTGCATTCACCAAAGAGAGAGAGAAATCACATCCTCCCCCACCCCCCCAGGATGACCCTGCCACAGTTCCTTCTCCTCCATTCTCTTCCTGGGACCTTGGACACACACACACACACACACATGCACACGTGTGCCCAGTGTGAGTTTCAAGCCACCGGGTCTGGGACTCGAACTATAGTTGCCCATGTGGGAGTCCAGCGATGTAACTGCTATGCCATCTGCTAGCCCCCACACCTGTTTTATCTTTTTAAAAAATAATTATTTAATTAATTTTATTTATTATTATTTTATTGTTATTATTATTATTATTATTATTTTCAATTTTACTAGAGAGACACAGGAAGAGAGAGAAAGAGAGAGAGTGAGAAAGCCAGGTCTGGGACTCATACCGCAGTCAGCCATGTGAGAGTCCAGCACCTTAACCACCATGCCACCCGATGGCCCTACACCTGTTTTATCTTTAATTGCCATTGCTGCATGCCTGTTCTTGTGCCTGTGTTCAGCATTCTAATTTATAGTTCTAGAATGACCCTTGGCCCAATTTTGATCTTGTGATACTGATAGTCCTTTAAGAACTCTGTTTCTTTATAGCAAGAAAAGAACATATAAATGGTAAAGCATTGGCGGTTCAAGCTCTGTTTAAATAGACTTTATTACTTCATTCTTTTCTTTTCCTTTTTTTGCTTGGTTTCACCACCCCATACAGAATTTGTGCTAACAATATAGTTCAATGATTTTGTATTTTAAAATACTTATAGTGTGTGTGTGCGTGTGTGTGTGTACTATATACAGGGGTTTTAGTGATTTTTTTAACCAAAGGGGAAAAAAATGAGATCATATTGTATTGACTCCTCTGCCTTAGAAGTGAGCTTTCCTGAAGTCATTGTGGAATTTCTTGTTCTGACAGGTTTATACAGTGCAATGCCTCGAGACATCCTGATTGTTGTGGGAAATGAGATTATTGAGGCTCCCATGGCGTGGCGCGCACGCTTCTTTGAGTACAGAGCATACCGGTCGATTATCAAGGACTACTTCCACCGCGGTGCGAAGTGGACCACAGCTCCTAAACCCACGATGGCGGACGAGCTTTATGACCAGGTGAGACCTGCTTATCGGCCACCTCACTGGTACCTTCTCCATTCACCCACACAGAGTAAGGTCGAGATTCTCTGCTGCCTTGTATACACTATGCATTTTGGAAATGGAGATTATCACTGATATTCAAAACCAAATGTTTTATGATAAAAATAAGAGTAAGTGATCTTGTGATAATAAGAGTAATAATAACAGCTAACATATATCTGATGCCTACCTTGTGCTGGGCCGTGGGCAAGTGCTTTATTTGTAATCCTGTTCATTCTTCCCAACAACCCCATGGAGAAGCAGTGCTATGCCATGACAGGGAGGACAATTTGCTGAGCGCCCATAGCTATTTATTGGTGGAGTCAGAAAGTCGCTAGGTCAAAGTCCTTCCTCTTCTAGAAAAAGAACCTGGTCTACAGGCAAAACTCACATAAAATGTGAATTAAGTGAAATATGTATTCCTTACTAAATCACTTATTATTTTATTATGCATAGAAAATAATTTAAAAACCAAAATTTCTTCTAGGAGTTCGTAGACAGAAATAAATAATGAATGAATTCTACCACACTCCATCAGATTTGGCAAGGGACTCACAGCATCTCATCTTACAGAGTGAGCGAAGCTTAGGACCAAATTCCTTTTCTAAAAGAGCAGGATGACTTCATCTGTTGCCTGTCAGAATTGTAGACAGCTCCGTACATCAACGTATGAGCCATGGAAATACTTTCAGAATCTGCAGTCTCCACATATCAGGAAATGACTGTCGTGCTGAGTTGTTTGTGTTGTTTTGGTCTGTGTAGCACAGACCTGTGACTCTGCATGCGTGTTTTCAACTTGAACTGAACAGTAGTGTTTTGGGAACTGGTGGTGTTGAATTCCGTTTTCTAAGTAATGTATGTCTTATAAATAACTCTTCCTGAACCAGTGCTTACTCCTGTCCCAATTAGGATTACCCCATCCATTCAGTAGAAGACAGGCACAAATTGGCTGCTCAGGGAAAATTCGTGACGACCGAGTTCGAGCCATGCTTTGATGCCGCGGACTTCATTCGAGCTGGAAGAGATATTTTTGCACAGAGAAGCCAGGTTGATATAAACTACCTTTGAAAGTTCACACTATGTTATTGTAGCTCTTATTTCCAAATGAAAACATTTGTATCCTAAGTATTTTTAGTTTCCTAAACAGGATGACATCTTTAGGGATTGTATGTCTTCCTTTTGTTTTCAGGTTACAAACTACCTGGGCATTGAATGGATGCGCAGGCATCTTGCTCCCGACTACAGAGTGCACATCATCTCCTTTAAAGATCCCAACCCAATGCATATTGATGCCACCTTTAATATCATTGGACCTGGTCTTGTACTTTCCAACCCTGACCGACCATGTCACCAGGTAAGGGAGTTCTCGGGACTCTGAACAAACAGCCGTGTCTAGCAGTTGAAGTAGTCGCCACTTGTATGTCAAGTACTTTCATAGTTCAGATTCAGCAGTGCTCACCGTTATCATGATCAAACATTGGCTTGCTCACGGTGTTAGTATTACAAGATGTCCAGCACTCAGATACATACGCTGTTGCCGTGATAATCAGTGTGTTGCCATCAGCTTGTCAAAGCCCCACATTTGTATGTATCTGTGTGTTTTTATTCAAGAAAATAGTGTTATCTCACAACTGGTAGCAGCAGCTCTGTGGCAGGTGAATTGTAAACAAAAGGATCCCTGTATGGTTGGGGCAGTGCCACTGGCCAAGAGTGTCTTCCCCAGCCAGTGGGTCAGGCTCCTTTGGCCAGCCATCCTCTGCAAGGAGGAGTGAAGCGACTACTCTGCAGCCATTCCATCCCCGTCACCTGCAGCCTCCTACTTCCTGCCCATTGTCCCCTATATTTCCAGTTGGGTAGTGAGTGAGTCTGTGTTATTTGCAAGGCTGCCACACACACCTTTTTTTTTTTTTTTTTTTTTTTTTTTGGTCTAGGGTCTGTGTGCTCACTGGAGTGGGGGCAGACTGAGAAAGCACCCGGTAGGGGGGATGGCCATGCTGCAATCCCTTCTCCTTCATGTCTTCTCAGGATTTTGGGGTACACATGCACGTGCACCCAGTGTGCTTTTCAACCCACTAGGTCCAGGACTCAAACTATGCAGATGGCCGTATGAGATCCAGCACCTTAACCACTATACAACCTAATTGGCCCACCACACACCTTTTAAAAACCACTGTTATGGGAACCAGCAGTTAGCGTAATGGCTATATTGCTGGACTCCCACGTAGTCAACCGCGGTTCGCATCCCAGACCCGGTGGCTTAAAACTCACGCCGGGTTGCATGTGTGTGCGTGCCCAAGATCCCGAGAGGAGAATGGAGGAGAAGGGATTGCGGCATGACCATCCCCCCGGGGGGTGATTTCTCGCTTTCTGTCTCTATGTCTCTCTCTGTCTGGCGAGCGCACGTGCCCTATAGTGAAAATCTCTTAAAAAAAAAAACCACTGTTATACAAATGTCACTGTTTGTTTCTATCCCACACTTTTAGATGCAATGACTGAAATTACTTATTCACTTATTTTTAGTATAATTGCTTGATATATGGGACCAGCAGTTGGCGTAATGTCTATGTAGCTGGACTCCCATGTAGCCAACTGTGGTTTGCCTCCTGGACTCAGTGGCTTAAACTCACACTGGGCGCGTGTGCGTGCATGCCCAAGATCCCGAGAGGAGAATCGAGAAGGGATTGCAGCGTGACCATCCCCCCGGGGAGTGATTTTTCAGTTTTGTCTCTGTCTCTCTGTCTTTCTGGCGAGCACACATGCCCTATAGCAAAAACCTTTCAAAAAAAAATAATTGCTTTATATACATGTGAACATAGGGATGGCTGTCATAGATCGCTAAGGACAATTATGGTTCTTTGGGACTATGTCCCTAATGTGCGTCTTTGTACCATTGTCATATATATGCAAAGCAATGGACTCTGAAGTGGGTGGACTATGGTTTTGGCATAGACACAGTTTTGTTTACTTACAACTAAATTGTTAGGGAATATTTTCATTTTCCTTTTAATGATAGTTTCCTAAGGAAAGTATCTTTGATATCTTAACTCTCTGAAACTTGACAAAAGTGGAAGCATCTTTGGTTGTTTCAGTTGTTGTTGTTTCTAAAGATATTTTTGCCATAGGGCATAGGTGCTTGGGAGACAGACAGAAAGAGAGAGACAGAAAGTGAGATATCACCCCCTGGCATGGCCACACAGCCCCTTCTCCTCCATTCTCCTTTCGGGATTTTGGGCACTCATGCACACATGCCTGGACTGAGTTTCAGGCCACCATGTTGGGACTCAATCCACAGTCAGCCATGTGGGAGTCCAGTGCCTTAATCACCGTGCCATCTACTGGCCCCATTATCAGCCATATCTTTAAAAGTTTTAATATTCTCTTACTTTTTAACTTCATCTGTGGATTTTATATACATTTTTAATTAGAATTCAGATAGAATTATCCAAATGCTTTGAAATTTTAATTTTTTTTTTATTTTGGTAGTTGAGAAGACAGTTCCTCAAAAAGAATTATTAATGGTAAGGGCTGAGAGAGCAAGAAGGATAAAAATATCATGTATAAATTTAAACCTCTTTGCGTTTTGTTTGTTTTTTTCTTACAGATTGATCTTTTCAAGAAGGCGGGATGGACCATAGTTACTCCTCCTATACCAATCATCCCAGATGGTATGTTTAACTTTTATATATTTCAAGACTAGCATGATTACTTTAGCTGCCAAGGAACTTAAAGAGAGCAAGATGTATTTCAACAATTTAGAGAGAACATGTCCCTGGTAAGGAACAAAGTAGAGATTAAGATGATGAGAACTAGAAAAATACTAGGATTTGTGTTTGCAGTTTTTCATTCTATAGAACGTGAAAGCAAGAAGATAGAAAAAAAACCAGTACCATATAAAGCAAGATATGACTTTGTGGGTCAGCAGGTGGTATAGTGGTTAAGGTGCTAGATCCCATGTGGCCGACTCTGCAGAACCATCAGCCTAAAAATCACACCAAGAGCATGTGTTTGCATGCCCCAAATCCAAGAGGAGAATGGAAGAGAAGAGATTGCAGCATGGCCATCTCGCCTGGCAGTTGATTTCTCACTTTCCCTCTCTCTTGTCTCTCTCCAGCAAGTGCACATGCCTTATGGCAAAAATCTAAAAATAAAATAAAATAAAAAGGATTTTGTAAAGAAAATGGTGACATTTAGAAATGTAATGAGTATGGATTGATTCATAACATATATAGATAAATTGTTTAAAGATTAAAAAAGAACTTTACACAGAAAGCAAACTATGGAAAGCACTGAGCCTTGCAAATCCTTGCTTTAAACAAAAGTGATAACAGTTGTTGCTATTTTTAGATCACCCACTGTGGATGTCATCTAAATGGCTTTCCATGAATGTCCTAATGCTTGATGAAAAGCGTGTCATGGTGGACGCCAATGAAGTCCCAATTCAAAAGATGTTTGAAAAGCTGGGTAAGTACAATAAATTAAATACATTGTCATATGTGAAAATGATAAGTGGCCAGCCCTGTAGCACAGTGGTTAAGCACTGTGCATTGAGAGCCAGATCCCATATGGGTGCCTGCAGTTCAAGTCCTGGCCCCGCCTGCTTGGAAGACACACTGGGTATGTGTGCATTTGTGCCTGAGGTCCTGAAGGAATGGAGAAACAGAAAAGGGAAGTGTGGTGTGGCCACGTGTCCACTGGAGGGTGACTTCCCCTTGTCTGCCTGTCTGTCTATCTATCTCTGGCAAGTGCACGTGCTCTCTGGCCAAGAGGAAGGAAGGAAGCCTACTGTTTATCCAGAGTTACTCCTTACCTCTGTCCAAACCATATTCCTGGTCTGCAGAGCCCCACTCAGTCTTATTTTTTCAGAACAACTCATCCCTCCTTCCCTCCCTGGCCGTACCAGTGGGCCCTTTTGTGACTCTGTAGCTCATCTCCCCTTTCAAAATGTTAAATTCCTTGGGGGAGGAGAATTGATTTTCTTCTTAAAATCCTGCTGTACCTAACACAGCAGCTCTTCCTAAATACTACTGGTTGAGGGAGGCATGCAGTCACCACCATGTCGTTTCAGAGGGTATCAGATTAAGCTGATTGTCTGATTAGTTTTGGTACCTACACAACCTTGCAGCCCAGATACTAAAGTCTTAGCTCTGTTCCATGGTTTCCTTAAGGTGGCCTAGTAAAGTTCATTTGTATTAAATAATCTCTGCTTCTATGTGAGCATGTAAACTCAGGGGATTTTTGTTTGTTTGTCTTTGCTTTAGTCATAGAGCGTCAGAGAGAGAAAGTGAGAAATCATCCCCCAGGGGGGATGGCCACACTGCAATCGCTTCTCTTCCATTCTCCTCTCAGGATTTTGGGCATGCACACACATATGCCCAGCATGATTTTCAAGCCACCAGGGTAAAGTCAGCTGTTAAGGTCAGCTAAATGATACTTTTCCTACTAAATTAACATAGTAAAATTAGAAACAGTTTGACAAAGTAGTTAAAGCACAATTCTGTAAGTCCTTGAAAATTTAGTACTAGATTATTTTAAACATTTGGTAGGTATTTCTGTTTATCCACTCTATTTTCCCCCTGTGAGGCATGCACACTCTCTAAAGAGAAACAGAGAAAGAGAGAAAGTAAGAAATCACCCTTCAGGGTGATTACAATCCCTTCTCCTCCATTCTCCTTGGGATTTGGGGCACACGTGCACATATGCCTGGCTTGATTTTCAAGCAACTGGGTCCGAGGCTCCAGTCTTTTTTTTTTCCTTAATTGAGAAAGTGCACACACACCCATACAAGAGAGAGAACCCTCAACAGGGTCTTGTGACACCATGGTCTCCTTTCCCCAGCCCTCCAGCTCCTCAGGACCTCTGCGTGCATGCCGGCTGTGTTTTCAGATTGACCTAGGGATGCAAACCCCTGGTCTGCCATATGACTTCCAACCTTGAAGGATGCTGTGTTTCTGCTATGCCAGAGTGGCTGGGTCTATGCACCCTATTGACTTATGAATAATCAATAGAATTAAACTTCAAAATCTCCAATGACATTTTGGTGAAAATTTTATATTAGCTCTAGGATAGATTAGACTAAATATATCGGGTTGTTGGAAAGTCATGGCACATTTTTTGCATAGAAAAACAAACAAAAAAATACACCATGACATTTCCGACAACCCAGTAGTTGGTAGGAATAAAATTTAGGGCTGCCCCATAGCTTAATGTGGTAAAGGGATCTAGATCCCACATGGCCAACTATGGTTTGAATCCCATTGCTTGAAAAACACACTCGGCACATGTGCATGCATGTCCCAGATCCCCACAGGAAGGAGAAATAGAAGAGAAAAGATGCCAAGTTGGGGACCAGCAGTTAGCGTAATGGCTATGTCACTGGACTCCCACATAGTCGACCGCGGTTCGCATCCTGGACCTGGTGGCTTAAAACTCACGTCGGGCGCATGTGCATGTGTGCCCAAGATCCCGAGAGGAGAATGGAGGAGAAGGGATTGCAGCATGACCATCCCCCCTGGGGGTGATTTCTCACTTTCTGTCTCTGTGTCTCTCTCTGTTTGTCTGGCAAGCGCACGCGCCCTATAGCAAAAACCTCTCAAAAAAAAAACAAAAAAAAAGATGCCAAGTTACCATGCCCCACCAGGGGGTACTTTCTCCCTCTCCCTCTGTCTCTCGGTCTCTCCCTGCACATACACTCCAAAAATTGAAAAATAAAATAGTAAGGTAAAGGCTTTTCTGGGTGTGGGTAGCCTTAGAGGTTAGAACAGCAGTTTCACTCCTCAACTCAGGATTACGTTCTGTCGGAGAACTTCATGTCACTCTCTAGCCGACCGCACCTCTTCTTTCAACACAGGCATCAGCACCATTAAGGTGAACATTCGCCACGCCAATTCCCTGGGAGGAGGCTTCCACTGCTGGACCTGCGACGTCCGTCGCCGAGGCACCCTGCAGTCCTACTTCGACTGACCAGGCCTGACGGGCAGCGGCTGGGTCACAGAGATGCCTAAGACGCTTAGGGGCAAGACGCTTAGGGGCAAGGTTCATTCTCCTGCTTTAAAAAGTGCATGAACTGTAGTGCTTTAAACAATCACATCCTTAACGGGGTCTTAAGCCTGGTTTATTTCTAGTACTTTTCTTTGACATAAGGAATATAACTTCTGGTAGGTCTTACTCTCCAGTTCTAAAGTTATTTACTATTTGGCTTCAAGTGTAAAAATTTGGTGAGTGTACACCAAGACAAAAAGTCACTTGAGTAACTTGGTCACTAATATTTAACCATCTACCTCTGTTTTTAATTTTCTTTCCAAAAGGCAGCTTGAAATGTTGGTTCTAATCTTAATTTTCTTAATAGATTTGTGAATGTTTGTATCACTTCTTTTTTCTAAATAAGTGAAAGACTCAGAACATACACAGATCTGAAGTAGAACAAGATAACTGTCTCTTTTTCTAATAAGGAATTTTGGTAATTTTTAATTTTTGTCTTAAAAAGATAACCTAGCCTATGCAAACATTGAAGTGCGTTTACCATGAATGTTTTTAATATTCTCATCTCAACATGAGTGGTATGTGTTACTAAAAACCTTTTCATACAACTTACCTCATTTCAAGTGAATTATTTTAATCTTTTTCCTCTCTTTCCAAAAATTTGCAGAAATGTTTAGCTATAACTCAGCTCCCATGTCTAAATTTTGATATTCAGTGTCTAATAGATACATTGCATCTTTGGTAATCTAAGACTTGTTTACATATGTGCAAATTATTTAAAGCGTAGACTTTAAAGGCATTAAAAAACTAACGGAAGTAAAACCTACATGTGATGTGAAATAATTTTAATGTTGGATACTGTATGTGTATTTTTATTCTAATAAACATTTGTGTTCCAGATTGGATTTTATTAGAGTTTGGCCTCAGTCTAATTATTTTAGTGTAAGTAAATAGTAGGAATGCAGCTCTTAAGACAGAATACTAATGCTCTGAAATAATCATGTCATCCCTAGTAGATAAAAATCTAAACCTAATACTTGTATTCAGAAGTGTTTATCAGTTTGCTCATTCATTCATTTGTTCGTTCATTCAAAAATATCTGAATATCTTTTGAGTATAAGGGACTAATCCTGGGTCCTAGAAGATAAAAATGTCTGTGTTCTCAAATTACTAACTATTTTGGGGGGGAAGAAGGCTGTGTGGGCGCCCCTGAGAGAGACAGAGAGAGAGGAAGTAAGAACCACCTCTCCCCCATGGGAAGTGGTCACACTGCAATCTCTTCTCCATTTTTTTCCCCTTTTGATATTTTGGGCATATCAAAATATATCTGATATCTTGTTTCTCAAGCCAGACGATCTGGGATTTGAACTGTGTAGTCATTGGGATCCAGCCACCTTAACCAACAGGCTACAGTTTGTCCACTAAGCTTTTTTTTCCAAAGAAATTTTTGCTATAGGGCGCATGCACTCACTGGAGAGAGAAACAGAAAGTGAGAAATCACCTCCCAGGGGGATGGCCACCCTGCAGTCCCTTCTCCTCTTGGAATTTTGGGCATGCACACACATGTACCCAGCCTGAGTTTTAAGCCACCAGGTCTGAGACTTGAACCTCAGTTGACTATGTGAGAGTCCAGCAATATACCCATTATGTCATCTGCTGGTCCCCCATTAAATGTTTTTATTCATGAGGAATGTTCCTCATACAAAGGAAAGTCAAGGAAATTCTAAAATCAAAATTTACAGTGTTTTCACCAGTTGGTTCTGATTCTTTAAACAATTTTCTAAATACTTCAATAAGGGGCTACAATTTTTATTTTAAAGAAGGTTCAAGAACCAAATAGCAATGTTATGCAGCAACAATAAACTCTTGTTTTTTTATTTTTCTTTTTACAAAGGAAATAGTAAATATATGTGAACGTTAATACCAATTATTGGAAATCTCCTAAATGTTAGGCATCATTCTGGGTACAAAACCTTTATCTCATTTGACTTTTCTAAGAAAATTCAAGATAGGTATTCTTTGCCTAATTAAAAAAGAAGTAGAAAGTAAAATACATTCTCATGTTCAAGTCTCTCCTATTTTAACCGAAAATCTTTTTTTTTTTTTTAATTTCTTGTAGAGCAAGTATGACCCTGGGAGAGACAGAGAGAAGAGGACAATAAAGCATCAAAATGAGGGATGGCCAAACTGCAGTCTCTTCTCCATTCTCCTCTTGGGATTTTTGGGCACGCATGCACACACACACACACACACACACACACACGCACACACACACCTGGCCTGTTTTTCAAGCTTCTGGGTCGCGTGCTCGAATAGTGCAGTCAGCCATGTGGAATCCAGCTCTGGAATTGGCCATGTGGAACCACCACACCACCTGCTGGCCCTCAAAATTCCTCTCCCCATTTTTTTTAAGAGAGATTTTTGTTACAGGGCATGTGTACTTGCTGGAGAGACAGAGAAAGAGAAAGTGAGAAATCACCCCCCAGGGGAAATGGCCACACTGCAATCTCTATTCTCTTCTTGGGATTTTGGGCACATGCGCACATGCATCCAGTGTGAGTTTCAAGCCAACAAGTCTGGGGCTCGAGCCACAGTTGGCCATGTGGGAGTCCAGTGCCTTACACACTATACCACCTGCTGACCTCTGAAAATCCTCTCTTAAATCACATCCTGTCTTCCATTTTTTTAAGAGCCAAATTTCATGAAGATTGCTTACACTTCCCATATCTGTTTTCTCACCTTCCACTCATACTTCAGTCCACTTTATTGGAAGTTTGCCCCACAGTATTGTCAAAAACTGCTTTCAGGCTGGCTCTGTGGCCTGTTGGTTAAGACAGGTAGATCCCACATGGCTGACTTAGCGGTTTGAGCCCCAGGCCTGGCAGCTTGAAAACATGATGGCGTGTGTGCGTGTGTGGCAAAAATCCAGAAAGGAGGTGAGAAATGGAAGAGAAGAGATTGTAGTGTGACCACTCCCCGTGGGGGGTGCTTTCCTCTCATTCTCTCTCCATCTCTCTGACAAGTACATGCACGTTCTAGGGGAAAAACAAGAAACAGAAAACACAGCCTGCTTTCTCTGAGTTCAACAAAGAACTGGGAGTTCCAGTGGCCATTTCCTAGACTTTCTCTTGAAAAACTTTTCCCTTGGCTCCTCTTCTAGAGTAGGTTGAGCAAATTATGGCCTGCACTCAAGTCTGGACTGCCACCTGTTTTTAAGAGGTCCTTTGAGCTGAGCTCAAAAATATTTTTTTTCACCTTTTAGTCTTTGAAAAAAATTTAAAAGAATAATATTTCACGACACATGAAAACTACATGAAACTGAAATTTCGGCATCCATAAATGTTGCGTTGAAACACAGGCACGTTTATTTGCTTACCCATTGGCTATGGTTGCACTTGTTCTGCACCGCAGAGTTGGAGGTGTTCTGTGACAGAGTGTGACATGTTGCCATCGCTGTGCAGAAATGCCCTGTGTGCGGATCACATTGACACAGTGATAGCTTGTTATCACAGTAGTGCCTCATGGATACTGTAACCAGGATGTCTTATTTTTCAATTGCCAGTTTATATTCAGGTAGACCTTGTGTGATGTGCTGCAGAGGCACAGTGGAGTGTGGACTGTTTTGACTAAATTAGATGGCAAAGCATTGTGTTTACCATGCAGTGACATTATAGCCATATGGTGACATTGCCAGAAGCAATCATCACGATATTCCCAATTCACAGGAAACCAATGGTCAGAAAACAATAGAAAATTTTAAATGTGATATCTTGGGACTAGCAAATGATGTAATGGTAATGTCACTGGACTCCTACGTAGTCAACTGCAGTTCAAGTCCCAGACCCGGCGGCTTAAAATTCACACCAGGTGTGTATGCATGTGTACCCAAAATCCTGAGAGCAGAATGGAGGAGAAGAGATTGTAGCATGACTATCCCCCACCCAGGGAGGGGGGGGGGCGATTTCTCACTTTCTGTTTCTCTGGTGAGCACACAAGCGCTAAAGCAAAAAAAAAGCACACTCTAAAAAGAAGAAAAGAAAACAGAATATCTCATGACAGTAAAATTTCTTTTCAGAAATAAATGGAAATAAGACTTCATTCAAAGTGTCTTAATCCATTTTCTGCTGCTATAGCAGAATACATAGACTAGATTGTTTATAAATAATAGACATGTATTCAGCTCACGGTTCTGGATATTGGGAAGTCCAAGAGCATGGCACCAGCGTCTGACCAGGGTCTTCATCCAATCCCAAGCTAAAGACAGGAGTGACATGCAAAAGCAAGAGGGAGATTGGAGTTGAACTTCATCCTTTGATCAGAAGCCCACACTCATGACAAGAATCCACTCCTGCGATAACAGCATTAATTCATTCACGAGGGCTTTGCCCTCTTGACCTAATCAGCTCTTAGAGGTTTCACCTCTTACTACTATTAGGATGGGGATCTATTTCAGCATAAGTTTTGGTGGGGACAGTTAAACCCTTGCAGCGTCCCACTTGCTTTCCTGTTAGCCAAGCAAGGAAAGCTGTTTACTAACACTTCAGGAAGTCATGTTTGGTTGCAGCAGAAAAAATGTGTCCAGAAAAAAACCAAACTTTAGCTATTTAACCTGCAGAGTTGCTCTAAAAGTTGAGAGCATTGAAACACCACCAATCATCCATTAAATAAGAATGCAGGGGCCAGCAGGTGGTGTGGTGGTTAAGGACTGGGCTCCCGCAGGGCCAACTGCAGTTAGTGCCCAGATGAAAATCGCACCGGTCTTGTGAGCATATGTGCCCCAAATCCCAGGAGAATGAAAGAGAAAGGAATGTAGCGTGGCCATTCCCTCCCCGCCTCCCCGGGGTGGGGGGCAGGGTTATTTCTCGCTTTCCTTGTCATTGTCTTTCTCTGTCTCTCTGGCAAATGCATGTGCACTATGACAAAAACCTTAAAAAAATGCAAATGATTTTGAGTGGTTTTTGTTGGCCCTTGAATCAAAGAGTGTTATCAATATTATTCAGATGCTGACTATTCAAGAGATTGATACTGATTCTAAAACGACTGAAAAATTGTGTGAATATGTTCACGTTCCCTCTCACATAGCTTAACAATCATGAAGTTTTATTGCAATTTTTTAGCTCAAGGCTGAGATCAACTTTTATTATTTTGATTTGTGTATGAGTGAGAGAGACAGAGAGAGACACAAAGAGACAATACCCCAACAGGGTCCTGATACCGTGATCCACCCCTACCTTCAGCCATACGCACACATACGCCCACTACAACCAGGGAGGTTGCCAGACATGAACCCAGAACCTTCTCGAATGGCTCAGTCTCACAGAGTGTCACATTTTACCCATGTGCTATTATCCAGCCCTAAGACTGAAATTGTTCTTAAAGAAAAAGTTAAACCTGCCCTCAACCACCATTCATAATTTGGAAAGTTAGCTTTGGTTGCAGACTTGATAATGTTTCTTGAGAAATTCAACCTAAATATGAAGTAGACAGTATTTATACGCAAAACTTGAAAGTATGGTAAAGTCATTTAGATGACAACTAATGTTCCTATCACAACTAGTATTGAGTTGCTTTATATAAAAAAAGAAATTTCCAATCTCTGTTTATAACAGACCTATTTCTGGGTTCAGATTAGGTCTAGCAATGTTTTTCTGACCTCGATGCAAGTACAAAGGAAATTTCCATATTTTAAAATCCACTTAAATCTGTGCAACTTAGAAATTTCTAAGCTTCAATGGAAAGCAATTTGTCTGCAATGTAATAACATGCAAAAATTAATTATCAAGAGAAGACTCTAAGAGAATTCTATAAGTGCCTTCCAAACAATGAATATCCTTAATTTAAACCAGATATTCATGAATTAATATCAGTATTTGGTAGTGCCTGCCTGTAAGAAAATATATTGTAAATATGGAAATATGTAAAACCCATTACAGATCACCGTGAAGAGATGAACATTCGCAATGTATTTTGATATTTGGTATTTGAATACCAGTCAAACAAAATATTATTCCCCAAAAGAAAATTCTATTTTTCTCATTAGCAGACTTGTATGTATTGTTATAATATTGTTCTCAATTATAATATTGATATTATTATCTTTTAAATTTTGCTAGTAAAAACTTTATGGAAATTTGCTTTCCCTTTGTTATAGAAACACTGACAACATCTGCATATGTGCTTGCCCGAGAGAAACAGAGAGGGAAGGAGAGAAAGCACCTCCTCTGGGGAATGGTCAAGCCACAATCCCTTCTCCTCCACCTCTCCATCCTGCAATCCCTTCTCCTCCATCTCCATTATGTCTGGATTTGTTTTTCATGCTGACGGGTCCCGGACTCTGTGTGATTGGCCATGTGGGATCCAGCTCACGTAACCGCCAGGTCTCAGAGCCAGCTCTGAAATTCTTTAAAGTATCTTCTGCTTTTTAAAAATCACCCCTTTTGTAGTTTCTTTAAAGATATAGGGTATGTTCTCTCCTTTATCATTATTATTATTATTTTTTAACCCAACCAAAAAGCCTCAGTAAGGTACTTTTATATAGTTATTACTCAAAAAAAAAAAAAAAAAAAGTTGCTCATTGTTCTGAATTTTTCTCTCCCTTGGAAGATGGGTGGGTTCCTTTGTATTTTTTAAGGATGAAATCCTATTTCTATGTGTTTCTATCACCAACACTCAAAGAAGCACCTATCTGTCACATAAGCACTAGCAACACACAAGCCACGGTGGAGAAGGCACCCATGACAGTCTCAGAAAAGCCATTCCCCTGGTGAGACACCACTGAGTCTCCAGGCACGAAGAGGATTAGGAGAAAGGGACTTGAGGTGGTCATGTGTTTGACATGTTATCGGCTTTTAGGAGAAATTCTGAAAGGGTCCTTCATTTATCACCATTAACATCTCTACCTTCTTTGAAAATTGCACTTGTGCCATTTCCACGTGGATATATGTAGATGTGTATTTACATATTAATATACATTCATATAGAAACAGAGGGGGAGATTTATTTTAAGGCGTTGCCTCACACCATTGCGGGAGCCAGCCAGTCTGAAGCATGTGGGCAGATCGAGGGCTGATAGTGTTGTCCTCTTGGGAGCAAAATCTGTGGGACAGGCAAGGCTCCTGAGGGGAATTCCTTTTCCTCAGGACACCTTGACCTTTACCCATAAGGTACTCAGCTGGTCAGATGAGGCCCACCCCACATCACGGAGGGTAATCAGTTTTACGCAAAGTGTGCTGATCTGAATGCTCATTACGTATAAAAAATGCCTCCCGTCAACATCTAACTGATGTTTGACCAAACTGTGCACCTAACCTAATGATGCACAAAATTAACTACCACAAGGTTGTCAAAAAGAGTGTTCTTTCTCTATTTCTTCTCTTTGCTGAGGAAGGCCAACAACTCCGAGACTCAGAGAGACAGTGAAGTACACTCAGAAAGGTCACCCAAAGCTCACTCAAGAATAGCAGCCACCAGCTTAATGCTATTAAAGCCTAAATAGAAGAAACATGAGGTTTTTATTTCTCTCTCCTGCTCTTTAATTTGCTAGAGGGCATGTGCACTCACCAGAGAGAGGCAGAGAAAGAGAGAGATAAAGTGCTCCCCACGGGGTGTGGTCACGCCCCTCTCTTCCATCTCTCCATCCTGTCCAGACTCTGGCCGTGCACACACACACACCACGTGTGCCTCTCAAGCTGCCAGTCTGCACCTGAACTGCACATCTGGCCCCGTGGCATCCTGCTCCCCCACGTACCAGGCCATAGGCTGGCCCACGAGGTTTCGATTCTTGACAAAGCTGCAGAAGATCCTAGAGCTGTGACTAGATCAAATTCAAGAAGAATTGAGGGCGAATTTGAAAATGTTCTTCTTAAAGTTTAGATCAAATGAATGAGCAGGATAACACGAGAATAACCAACGGCTGATAGTATTTCAAGATAAGAATGGCATTTCATTCATTATACCTAAGTGTTAATGCTTTGAAACCTCTTCTGATGGTGTAGAATTCTTTCAACGTGAGAGTAATTCTAGGAGTTATTTACGTTTGCTCTTTTACCAGAATACTAGTTTTTTAAAATCAAAATGCCAATCTTTGACCCCGTTATCCATTATCTGTGAGAATGGTACCTAGGAATAGCTTCATTAATACCCAGGTGGAAATGATTCAACTTTTCTGGAATGCCAGTTTTGCAAATCTAAGCCCAAAGTTATCATGAGATAGCAAAAGTCCGAACTTGTGGTTTTAATGTATTCCTTCTGAAATGTAACTGTTTCTTCCTTGTTCCTCTTCTGTCAGTTTTGCATAACTTTAAACATTTCAATGAAGAGGAACTTGTATACTTAAATATCCTTTTGTCCTACCTTCCATTGGAATCCTATATTAACCTACATAGCAAGTGTAGAGGGAATGGATACCATTTTGTTTCTAGTCACTGGTTCCTGACAATTTTTCTAAATTTCATATTCACGCTTATTCTACAAAAAACATACTCCCCCACTGACATCTTCACTTTTCATATAAATGTGAATTTATAATATTACACTTTTTTTTTTTTTTTGGCTGTAGGTGCGTGTGTTCACCAGAGAGAGGGAAAGTGAGAAATCATCCCCTCCAGAAGAGACGGCCATGCCACCTTCCCTTCTCCTCCATTCTTCTCTCAGGTTTTGGGGAACACACTCACATGAGTCCAGCATGATTTCTAAGCTGCTGGGTCCAGGACTCAAACCACCCAGTTAACCATGTGGAATCCAAGGTCTTAACCTCCATGCCACCTGCTGGCCCTAATATACCCATTTCTAAAATTACCTGTAATCCTCCACAGACTTAATGAGAGAAAAGTAAAGTGGAAAGTCTACGTTATGCTCGTGGTCTTCTAGCATGATCCTAATGGAGGGTGCAAATTGGCAAATTCATAAAGCACAAACATTGTGCTCACTTCCGTCTGGAAAACAGAAAGTGTGAGAAGTTTTGTTCCTCTTACTAAAGTGCCACCCATTATCCTATATGTGAGAAGCACAGATTAAGGGGTGGGAAGCTGTCAGAGATAAGAAGAGCTACACTATCCTTTATTGTCAGGCTAGAGAAACTGGCCTTCTTTACACTACGGATTTGAAAATCATTACGTGATTTTTTTGTTTGCGCCAATAATATCCCTAATTCTCTGCGTGGAGATGATTAACCAGGAATGACACGTACGATCAGTTCTAAAGATTGGTTATCATGCCCACGGCTATTCCTCTTTTTCCCTCCTTCTCTTTGCCTTCAACTTACTTGCAAAACTTGTAGTGCTCATTAACACCTTCCGAAGGAGCTGAAACAAAGAAAAGAATTAAAATTTAAATTAGCCAACCTTTTTATAGATGCTTGCTAAAATATGGAGGAATAAAATTATTGGCTAAAATTAAAACTGAACTTACCAGTTGCTATCAATCTTGCCTGTGAAATCCAACAGTTGGTTTGGCATTTGTGAGATTCCATCTTGAATCCCCTAAGTTGTTTGTTACTTCTCGTCACTTGCAGTTAAAGGAATTAGAATACAACAGGCAGTTTTCTAGATTTTACTATAATTTTTAGATTTCTCTGTACAAAACTGTTTTATATTTTTTGTGAACCATCCAAGACCCTTATGATAAGCTACTTTAAGGGAGGAGGGGAGACAACAATAATAAAGAGACTTAAGAAAGCTAATTTTAACAACACATATCCTCAGAAATATCAGAGCAGAGAGAAATTCTAAGATCTGTCTTCATTTCTGAACATCCCTGTGTTGATTTCCATGCTACACTGGAGGAGGGGTAGTGAGTTCTCTCCCATGTTTTGCTCATAGGCCAGTGTGAATAGGACTTTGTACACTACCGTGTGTACTTGCAGAAATGCATTGCTGGGCCAGCAGGTGGTGTAGTGGTTACGGCACTGAACTCCCACATGGAAGATTGTGGTTCTAGTCCTGGACCTGGAAGCCTGTGTTCTCACTTTCCCTTTCTCTGTCTCTCTCTGCTCAAGTTAATAATAAGAGGGACAAACAGATGGCATAATGGTTACATCATTGGACTCCTACACAGTCAAGCACTATTAGAGTCTCAGACCCAGTGACTTAAAAAGCACACCAGATTCATGTGCATGCAAGCCTAAAATCCCAAGAGAATGGAGGAGAAGGGATTGCAATGTGGCCATCCCTCCTGGGGGGTGATTTCTCACTTTCTGTCTCACTTTCTGTCTCTCCAGCAAGTGCACACACCCTATAGCAAAAAAAAAAAAAAAAAAAAAAAACACCCCGCTAAGAAAAAAAAAAAAAAAAAAAAAAAAAAAAAAAAAAAAAAAAAAACCTCTCTAAAATAAAGAATAATAAATAAAATAAAATCAATAATTCTTGTAAAAATAGAAAAAATGCACTGCTATTCATTTCTTGCCTATTCTATTCCAGAGAGATGTTTATTCCTATATTGAAACAGCTATTTATAGACTACAAATTTATTCAGAGAAATTTAATCCCTGGCATCTTAGCTACTATAGGACAGGACTGATGTTCCATTGGTAGTAGTTTCCAAGAGGTTTTATGTCTCCCTGCTGTTAGTATTACAAATTATTTTATTGCATATTTTTTGAAAACTAAGATTCCATGGGTTTATAATTGACTCAAGCTAGAAAAACCTGCAATTTCCTCTACAGAGAAAGTTAGGTAAAGCAGTAAAATTCAGGGCCACCTGTGAGTCCATAATGTCTGACAAGAGAGATTGTTCTAGGAATAATGAGAACGAGAGGACTCCACCCAAAGATGAGTATGGTAAAACGTCAGAGAGGCTATGTCAAGAAAGAATGTACTATGCTGGGATATAAATGAGAAGGGGATGTGGAAGCGTCTCTATCCCTTTACCATTTGCTGCTTTTATCCCGACCATAGATTCTTCTACTCCTGTGTAGATGGGTTTCCATAAAGTGTGTAACAATCTTAAAGGCAACCATCAACAATGAGGAGTCAATCTGCAAGGTCTGTGTGATAAGGATTGTTTTATTATGCTAAAATTCCTGATTGGTGGGAATATCTATTTGGGACGACTTCCAAAAATCAATTGGGATTGAGCTTGATAAATATTAGAGAAGAAAAAAAACTGATAAACTTTGAAAGATATTATTCCAATCTATTTTCTCAAACTGTTTCTAACAACCATATCTGAGTCTTGTCATACCATTCTTAGTGTCAGCATATCAAGCAAGAATGAAATTTCACTTCAGGCCGTGGGAATAATGGTACCTTTGTAATGGTACATAATGATGTTCCTTTATTGTCTTCATTTCAATAGAGTAACATTTGGGATCAACAGTTAGTATAATGGCTATGTCGCTGAACTCCCATGTAGTTGACCACAGTTCGAGTCCTGGACCTAGTGGCTTGTACTCATACCGGGCGCGTGGGCATGTGTGCCCAAGATCCTGAGAGGAGAACGGAGGAGAAGGAGCTGCAATGTGGCCATCCCACCTAGGGGGTGATTTCTCACTTTCTGTCTCTCTGTCTCTCCCTATCTTTCTAGCAAGCGCAGGTGCCCTATAGCAAAAAATAAATAAATAAATAATAAAGTAACATTTTAAATTTAGAGTAGAATTAGTAAAATATTACTTGTGCCAGGTAAGCCTTGCTACAAAAGCCTTGTATCTTTTGTCATCCTTGGGAAATATCCACATCCTGCAGTATTTGAGCCTCAGGGAAGCCTCAGGAGACTGCTCGGAAACAGAGTGCCGATGGGGCAAAACTATTCTAGCCCACAACCACCCCAAGAAAGGTCTGCTTTTGCTTAAGGTAGGCTCCAAATACTCAGCCAAACCCAATGCTCTGGAATTCTTTAAAGGGAAAAGAAGTGCTCAGATGGCCTACTGGAATTATCCTTAATAGCTAACCCAAGACTGAAGAGAACCTCTTGTCCAAAGACTAATTTTCTGGGTCTACTCTCAAGGTATAAGAGACTTCTCAGCCACCCTAAAGATTGTGGACAGACTAGCATGCCCCAGCCTCCCTTCAAGATCAGTACTGGATGGCAGTCCAAGAATATTGTCTAAGGATTTCTTAACATCCTTATGATGGTGGCTTCTGGAATACACTGCACTAAAAAGTTAGGGTCTCTTTAAAAATTACTGTTCCCAGGGATAAATGAAACTGGACCAAAATAACAACATAACTAATATACTTATGTTCCAGAAATTTAATGGGCATGAGATGCTTTTTACCTTAATCTCCCCCAAACGATCAGAATGTTTTTAAAAAACTGAAACCAGTAAGGAAATGCCAACATACATGTTTCAGATTCAACACAGAAATTCTGGAAGGCGCAGATAAATAACCATATGACACACTTAATAGGTCACATTAGAAGTTTGTATCCTCAGTGGAGCAGTGCCTGGTGCTCTGGCTTTTCTCCAAAGCTCAACAAGTAATTCTTATCCCCAAAACCGTGCAGTACCCATTACCCTTCCTCCGATGACAGCAAAGCCACCTGCCACCAAGGAGGTTGGAGCGCAGCAGTCTGCATTGCATTGATGGGTGGAGAGAGGCGCCCTTTCTGCAAACAGAAGACACTGAAAATCAGAATCAAATTAAACACTGACTGCTCTCCTCGTGAAACAATCCTAGAAATAAAAGAAGAAAACAGTTTTAGTGTGGGAACTCGAATCGGGAAAATCGAGTTGTCACCCATCAGGAAAGCCCCAAGTGAACTGCAGGCACAGCAGAAAAAAATGAGTGTCTCTCACTGTGGGAAGTTCATCCTAGAAAGTTACTGAAAAATCTCCAGTGTCCACCCAGAGCCGAGATGTGGAGGCTCTGAACTGTGTTTATGAAAATATCTGAGGTTAACTGCTCTGGCAGGTGGTATGGTGGTTGAGGGCGCTGGACTCCCACATGGCCCACCGCAGTTCAAGTCCAGGACCTGGCAGCTTGCTTTCTTGCTCTCTTGCTCTATCTCTCTCTATCTCTCACTCTGTCCCTCTCTGGTCAAATTTTAAAAACAAACAAATACAGTTAAATAAAATAATTATAAAAAAAAAAAAAGAAAACTATATGTGCTGCTAAGATTATTTGTGGCTACTGTGCCCAGGGTGACAACCTACATTAACCAGGTAATCTGCAAGGACAATGGCAAAATAAGCACAATAAAAAAAGTCTTGTCCTTTCTACTTAGATTAATCCTAGAACTGTGTACTGGTGTATACTGATTCGGGTCAGTTTATTGGTATTGCTCTGGCTTCAGTCAATCCCCCTGAGATGTACTTACCATAGTTTCCTTCCCAGGTCCTTGGTAAGGGTCCCCAGTGCAGAGGCGGCTACTGAACAAGCTCACAGAAAACTGCTTTCATTGCTGTTAACATACAGAATTAACACAATTGCCCCCTTGCAGATCAGCGCTCTGAGTGCATTTACAGACTTACTACCTATTTTAGTTTACTTTTGCCAGAGGGTGTATGCGCTTACCAGAGATAAAGGAGGTGGAGTGTTGGAGAATCGTCACACCACAATCTCTTCTCCTCCATCTTTCTCTCCTGTTGGGATTTTGGGCATGCCTGCACACAGGCCTAGCTTGTTTCTCAAGCTACCAGAGCCGGGACTCAAGCCACGTAGTAGGCCATGTAGGATCCAGCCAAACTTAACCACCGTGTCACTGGCTGGCTGGGGTAGACTTTTAAAATCAACCATGGAAGCTTAATTTTTTTTCCCCAAATTAGTATTTTCTCCCCCTATTAATGAAAGCCTAGCTTCTTTGCTCCGTAACTGTAAGTTATCAGTCTGCCCCAAGCATTCTAAGTGAAGAAAAGACATATTACTATCTACTCTAAACTGAGTGTCATGAAAGGATCAGAGAACTTGTTCTATTTTTTTTTTAGTTCAAACTTGGCTTTTATTCACAATCAGTTGCATAGACCTTCCAGCCACCTCCCTGATGCTCTCTAGTACCAGGTAAAGAACTGGAAAGGAGACAACAGCCCAATGTCTAGGATGGCAGATGACAGAATCCAAATCCACTACTGTTTACTCCCCAGGGTCTTTCTGCAGACTTCTTCCTGAGCCTTAAGACATCATCTTTTCACTCTTTGAACCTAGCTCACTCCCAAGGGTCTTTCTGCAGACTTCTTCCTGACCCTTAAGACATCATCTTTTCACTCTTTGAACCTAGGCCTTTCTTAGATGGGTTATTCATCATCTATAATAATTCTTACTGATGCTAAAGACAGCCAAAGGTTAACGGTATGGAAAGCCAGTGTGGTTTTGGATGTGGCCCTCTAGTCAGTACAGACAATAGTGACAATAACTTGCATGAATAAGACACTCGATCATCTGCAAAGCACCTTCATAACTGTCTTCTTCGCTCTTAATACAGTACTCTGTATGACACACAGGCATTATTAGCCAAGATGTAAAGACAAGACTGAAGCTCAGTGAGATTCCGTGACCTGTTCATAGTCACAGAGCCAAAGGTGATAAACACAAGCCGGAACCCGGGGAGGCTCTGTGGCACCACAGTAATGCGCTGCCTGTGGGTGGCTGGATCCCACACGGCAACCGCAGTTTGAATCCCTAGCCTGGTGGGGTCACCTGAAACATAGTGGGCTGATGCAGGAGTGTCTACAATGCACCAGGCTGGAAGACAGAAAGAGACTGTGGTGTGAGCAGACCCTGTGGGGTGCTCCTCTCTCTTTCCGTCTCTCTGTAGCAGGTACACACATGTGCTTAATCATGAATAAAGAAGGAAAAAGGAAATAAGAACCCAGGTCTTCTAACATACAGTGCTGTGTTTCCCCAGTACATCATACTAGTGAAATGTGTCTCTAGGGGCCAGCAGATGGCATAGCAGTTACATCACTGGACTCCCACCTGGCCAACAGCAGGTCGAATCCTAGACCCAGCAGCTTGAAACATGCTAGGAGCATGTGCGTGCATGCCCAAGGTCCTGAGCGGAGAATGGAGAGAAGGGATTGCAACATGGCCATCCCCGCTGGGGGTGCTTTCTTGCTTTCTGTCTCTCTGGAAAGTGCACATACTCTATAGCAAAAATCTCTTTTAAAAAGTTATATATCTATATCTATATATAACACACACACACATATATACAAATTGCTCTGGTAGGGAAGTGATTTCTCTCTCTCTGTTGTCATACCCACTTTTATACCTAAATCACAACCAACTAATCTATGCTAAAAATACAAATAAATCAGAGAGATTTCAACCATGAGTTGATAAAGAAACTTGTAGGTGACATGTTAACAAAACCTTTTTACTCCTACATGAAAATTTGACTTTTGGAGGGACCAGCAGTTAGCATAATGGCTATGTTGCTGGACTCCCACGTAGCCAACCTCGGTTCGTGTTCCGGACCCTGTGGCTTAAAACTCACACTGGGCGTATGTACGTGTGTGCCCAAGATCCCGAGAGGAGAATGGAGGAGAAAGGATTGCGGCATGACCATCCCCCACTGGGGGGGGTGATTTCTCGCTTTCTGTTTCTCTGTCTCTGTCTGTCTAGCAAGCGCATGTGCCCTATAGCAAAAAAGTCTCTAAAAAAAAAAAAAAACAATTTGACTTTTGGATAACTAGCTAGCTCTTTTCCACTGGCAACCTGTGATGACTGTGATGTTGTGACTTAATAAATATGTACAAGGAGTGCTCTTCAAAACGTTCATGGGAAATGCGTATGAAAAAACTGCATAATTTCAAAAATCGTTTGCGCCAAAATAACATACTTTGATTCTATTTTTCTGTGAGTTTTTCTGTTTGTTTTGTTTTTGTTTCTTGAAAGATTTTTACCATAGGGCATGTGTGCTCACCAGAGAGACAGAGAGATAGAAAGCAAGAAATCACTCCCCAGGGGAAATGGCCACACTGCAATCCCTTCTCCTCCATTCTCTCAGGATCTTGAGCACGCATGTACACGTGCCCATTGTGAGCTTCAAGCCACTTGGTCTGGGACTAACCATAGTTGACCACGTGGGAGTCCAGTGCGTCACCTGCTGGACCCCTTAGTGTTTTTCACTACAGTTTAGACTTATGGAAGTATGTTAATATTTTATATATTCAAAAAATAAGATGAAGTCAACAGCGATAGGAAGAGGAAAGAAAAATCTGAGAGGAGAATGGAGGAGAAAGGATTGCAGTATGGGCGTCCCCCCAAGCCCCAGGATATGTGGGGGATTTCTCACTTTCCCTTTCTCTGGCAAGTGCATGGTCTAATGGCTAAAACCTAAAGGGAAAAAAAAGTAGGAATTTTATACATTTCTCTTCATAGCCTGAGAATTTAGCACAATGGCTAGCACAAAGCAGATTCCCAAAAGAGTCTGGTACATCATCTCTTAGACATTTATTTACATTTATTCGCTATGCGTGCCTATATTTATTAAAACCAAATATGTTAGTAGAAAGACACCTGGAACTGTTGGTCCCCCAAGTGCAATTCAGCTAGTGCTAGTTTAGTCCTACATCTTCTAAAGTTAACTTTAGGTTGTGTTGTAGTGAGTTTTATTTTACCATTTAAGAATTACTTACCTTAAAACTTCTACATCTGGATATTTGTCATTGAGACATAACCTGAAAGTCAGCAAAACTTCATGGCACAATGATCAAGCCTTTTTACGTCCTCTACTAAATTTTATATTCATATTCATCTGGGACCTGCATACTTCCTATTTTTTAAAGAAGTATTTAATTAATTCCATTTGTAATTATTATTATTTTTCATTTGATCAGAGAGAGACAAAAAAAAAAAAAAAAGAATAAGCCGCCAAGTCTGGTTCTCCAACAGTGGCTGGTCACATGGGAGTCCAGTACCTTAACCACCACACCACCTGCTAGCCCCTGCATACTTCCTATTAAAGTTTGCTTGATTTGTGATTATAATTTTAATGATAATATTTTTTAACTGGTTTTGGTGGGAATATAAGAACACTATAGATTTTGGACACTGAGCTCCATAGAGACAGTGCCAGGGCAAGTGAGAGCCAGACGGGCACTGGGCGACTGTGCCTCGCAGGGCAAAGGAGACCCTAAGAAGCAGAGGGGCAAAATGTCATCGTAAGCATTCTTTGTGCGAACTTGCTGGGGAGGAGCACAAGAAGCACTCAGATGCTTCAGTCGACTTCTTTTTTTTTTAATTTAAATTTAATTATTTACATTCATTTGGGTCTACTTTGTTGTATGTTCAGTCAACTTCTCAGAGTTTTCTAAGAAGTGCTCAGAGAGGTGGAAGACCATGTCTGCTAAAGAGAAAGGAAAGTTTGAAGATATAGCAAAGGTGGACAAAGCTCATTATGAAAGAGAAATGAAAACCTATATCCCTCCTAAAGGAGAAACAAAAAAGAAGTTCAAGGATCCCAGTGTACACAAGAGGCCTCATTCGGCCTTTTTCTTGTTCTGTTCTGAACATCGCCCAAAAATCAAAGGAGAACATCCTGGCCTATCCGTTGGTGATGTTGCAAAGAAATTGGGTGAGATGTGGAATAACACTGCTGCAGATGATAAACAGACTTATGAAAAGAAGGCTGCTAACAAGATTATGATGATAATAAAAAAATAAATTTAAAAATAAAAAGAAGGCTGCTAAGCTGAAGGAAAAATATGAAAAGGATATTGCTGCATACCGAGCTGAGGAAAGCCTGATGCAGCAAAAAAGGGAGTTGTCAAGGCTGAAAAGAGCAAGAAAAAGGAGGAGGAGGAGGAAGATGATGAGGAAAAAGAGGAAGACAAAGAGGATAAAGATGAAGAAAAAGATGATGATGATCAATAAGTTGGTTCTAGAGCAGGTTTTTTCCCTTGTCTAGAAAGCATTTAACCCCCCTGTATATAACTCACTCTTTTTAAAGAAAAAATTGAAACATAAGGCTGTGTAAAATGTGTTTTTAAACTATTCAGTGCCTTTTTTTGGTATAGTTAACATATTACCGAATGTGTCTTTAGATAGCCCTGTCCTGGTAGCATTTTCAAACAGCCACTAACCTTGCCTGGTACAGTAAGGAGATTGTAAATTGGCATGGATATTTAAAGCAGGTTCTTGTTGGTGCACAGCACAAATTAGTTATATATGGGGATGGTAGTTTTTTCATCTGATGCAGCTTATACAAAATAATTATTGTTCTGTTAACTGAATACCACTCTAATTGCAAAAAAAAAAGTTGTAGCTATTTTGTTGACATTCTGAACGCTTCTAAGTAAATACAATCTTTTTATTAGTTAAAATAAAAAGAATACTGGCCAATGTACTGCTCGCTGATCCCGCCATACTGTCTCTAGACTTTCTGGACAATGTGCGGCAGATGAACAAGCAGCAGCTCTATTTTTTGGGGAGACAGGTTTTTGCTATAGGGCGCATGCACTCACCAGAGAGACATAGAGACAAAAAGTGAGAATCACCCCCTGGGGGGATGGCTGCACCGCACTCTCTTCTTCTCCATTTTCCTCTTGGGATCTTGGGCATGCACGCACACGTGCCTGGCGTGAGTTTAAGCCACTGGGTCCAGGACTTGAACCACAGTCGACTACATGGGAGTCCAGTGACATAGTCATTACACCATCTGCTGGTCCTACAGACAGCTCTATTATCAAGTCCTAAATTTTGGAATGATTGTCGCCTCAGCACTAATGACCTAGAAGGCGTTGATGGTAATAACTGGGAATGAAAGTCCAATTGTATTGGTGCTCAGTGGCAGCATGTGACCTGCATTTCGCAGAGGAGGTCTTCTCTTTCTAACAAATTGAGTTGAAGGTCCTATATGAGTGGGAGAAATTGTTGTTTTTAGGAGAGAAGGAAGAGAGATTTCTATAGTTCACCAAGTTCTGAAGATTCATGAAAAGCAAAATGGACCTATCAAAAGAAAGAAAGAGAAGAAAGAAAAAGAAAAGGAAACAGCTCTTTGGGAAGTAGGTAATATGAGATATTTACAGGGGAAAAAACAGATGAGCTGGCATCAGTTCAGCTCATATTAAGTAAACAAGGATCCGGCACTGCCCTGGGGATAAGACAAATATTGTCTGTATTTTCAAAGTTAGTGGAAGGAGTTTTCATCTCTGCCATCTCAGAATCACACTCAGGATCTTACCTGTAATAATTCAGAAGTACCCACCAAACAACCAGGCTTGCATTTTCCTGAAGGCTCTTATCTTCTGGACTGTGTGCTCCTTATGAATAGAAAGCAAGCAAACAATGATAGTAAAGGTAGAAGAGGCTCTGACCCGTTCTTTTTAATTCTCAAATGCTCACCTCAGAAAGGACACTACATTTGTTTAAAGGTTTTTGCCATAGGGTGCATGCACTCATTGGAGAGAGAGAGAAACAGAGAGAGAGAGAAAGTAAGAAATCACCCCCAAGAAGGGATGGCCATGCCACAGTCCCTTCTTCTCCATTCTCTCAAGATTTTGGGCATGCACACGCACTTGCACACACATACATCTGACGTGATTTTTAAGATCCAGGACTTGAACTGTAGTCGGCCATGTTGAAGTTCAGCTCCTCAACCGCCATGCTTCCTGCTGGCCCCAAGACACTACATTTTATTATTATTATTATTCATGATGGAGAGCAAGTACACATACATGAGTGAGAAAGAGGAAGAGAGAGAGACAGAGGCGTACTTAAGGTCTTGTTACACCTTGATCCCTTTCCCCAGCCCTCTAACTTGTCAACTAGGCAGGTATGCATGAGCCCAGAATGGTTTCAGACCAACCAGGGATTTTTTAAAAAGAATTATTTTATTTGATTTTATTCCATCATCATCATCATTATTATTATTTCAATTTGACCAGAGAGAGAGAAAGTGAGAAAGCAAACTGCCAGGTCCGGGACCTGAACCCTAATTAGTCATGAGGGAGTCCAGCACACCTTAACCACCATGCCACCTGCCAGCCCCTCAACCAGGGGATCTTAACCCAAGGTTAGTCATGTGGCTTCCAGCACTACAGTTCAGTCTGCCACCAATCGTGCCATGAGGCTACATTTTTTCATAGATTTTTCTGTTGCTCCTTAGGCACATTGAGTTGACAGCAATTTTTAACTTAATGAGTGCTAACTGTGAGCCAGTTTAAACCAATACTCCAAGTCATTGCCTTGCCTAGGGGGAGATTGCCGCACACCACTTTCCATCCTGGATCAAATGGCAGTGGTGCTGGGGCCAGCAGTTAGCGTAATGGCTATGTCGCTGGACTCCCACGTGGTCAACCGTAGTTCGCGTCCCTGACCCGGTGGCTTAAAACTCACGTCGGGCGCGTGTGCGCGCATGTCCAAGATCCCAAGAGGAGAATGGAGGGGAGAATGAAGGAGAAGGGATTGCGGCATGGCCATCCCCCCTGCGGGGGTGATTTCTCGCTTTCTGTCTCTCTGTCTGTCTGGTGAGCGCACACTCCCTATAGCAAAAACCTCTCCAAAAAAAAAAAAAAGGCGTTGGTGCTAACCCAAGCCCAGGAGAGAAGGCTCAATTAGTATTACACAGTGCACTCGATTCCATCCACTATCCCCTCCTCCAGAATCCCCTCCCCCCCAAGCATTTTCCACCTCAGAGCATGGCAACCCCATCAACTCAGCCACTTGCTCAATCCAGAGACTTGGGAATCACCTTTACTGCAACTGCTCTCCAACCTCCGGTTCCAGCCAGGGTCCGGTCCTGGTCCTGTCAGTTCTACCCCCAGCATATCTTGAATTCATCTGCTTCTCTTTCCTCTGGCATCGGCCTAATCCAGTCACCTTTATCTCCCACCCAGACCACCAAAATAGCTTCCTGGTTGGTCTGCCTGCTTCCATTCTTACCTCTATAATCCTCTAAGCAACCTAGGTCTCTTTCTCAGAGCACCTGCCACTTACCTTCATAGTACTTAACAAGGGTTATGTATATTGGGTCATTGACGAAGTCATGACACATTTTTGCATAGAAAAACACGTCATGACTTTCCCAATGACCTAATATTATTGAATGCTTCTCTCCTCAGAATTTAGACTTGATGAAGACAAACATCATGTCAGATTTTTTTTCACTGGGGCATTTCTGGTGCCTAATGCGGTACCTGACATGCAGTAGGCATCATTAAACATCATCAGTGTTGAGAGAATGAGCAAATGAATGCTTCATAGAGTCTCTACATAACAGAGTCCTTCTGTCCGTGTCAGACAATTCAGTTATGAGTCCATTCTCTTAAAAGTTTTTTTTGGGGGGAGGGGGGGAGGGGAAGGGAGGAAAGCAGGTGGTGTGATTGAAGAGCTGGACTCCCACATGGCTGACCACAGTTGAAGCCCCAGATCTAGCAGCTTGCTTTCTTACTTTCCCCCCTCTCTGATCAAATTAAAAATAGCAATAATAAATACAATTAAATAAATAATTCTTAAAAAAAAAAGTGTGTGTGTGTTTTACCTCAGAGTTACACGAACTGATTCCTCAGAATGTACTTAACCTTCCAGGCTGATTGCAATGGTGAGTCTATCAGCAGAGCCTTTTAGGACGATATCAGAGTCAGAGTTTATGGAACCTGCATGGGTAGAGAGAATCCAGACTGAGCCTGCCTCTGTCTAAGGCTTAGGAAAGACCCACATAGATTTAGAGCCTTTGAAGCATTACTGCCATCTGGAGGCCATAATCCTAACCTGCAGGCAATTAAGACCTTTCTGTCTGTTTCTGGACTTTTACCCTGATTTTAATCTAAGTGTGGGTTTCTTTCTTGTTCTCCTTTCTTTCTCTTTTTTCTTTTTCTCTCTTTCTTTCTTCTTTCTTTCTTCTTTTTCTCTTTCCTTTTCTTTCTTCTTCCTGTCCGTTTTGTTGTTGTTGTTGTTGTTGTTTTTTCGTTTTGGTTTTTTTTTGTTTGTTTCTTTTTTTTTGCTATTTTTTTTTAGATTTTTGCCATAGGACACATGCAGTCTCCAGACAGAGAAGTGAAAAAATCACCCCCCCAACCCAGGGAGGATGACCACACTGCAATCCCTTCTTCTCCATTCTCCTCTCAGGAATGTAAGCACATGTGCGCGCACACACACACACCATGTTTTTCAAGTTGCCAGATCTGAGACTCAAACCACAGAGTCAGCTATGCGCCTTAACCACCACACCACCTACTGACCCAGTGTGGGTTTCTTTTGGTTTATCCTGACTTTTATTGCAGAAATGTATGTCCTTCAGTTCTGGGAAATTTTCTTGAATTAGTTCCTTAATATTTTCCTCCTGACTATTTTTCCTCTCCACCATTTTCTCTTGGAATTATTTGGATGTTTGAGTTCCTGAACTGACCTTTTACCTTTCTTTTCTCTTTTTCTCCCATTTCCCTCTCTGCTTTTTTGTATACTACTTTTGGAAAGATAATAATTTTGTCTCCACCAAATTATTATCACAAGAATGCATTGATTAAATAAAGTTAAGCTTAGTCTTATTGAAGTAAGGCAGAGCATTGACTTGACATAGTCTTAGTGGCCTCTCACAGCAGGAAGGGAAAGTTGAGGTTTTGAAGCCTGGTTTAAAATGTATTTTTCAAAAAAAAAAAAAAGAAAAAAGAAAGTATTTTTCTTTCTTTTTTTTTAATTTAAAACTTTTTTTATTTATGTGGTTCGTTCAGATAAATAAGAGAGAATGCATGCACACACAAGAGGAGGCCGAGCACCCTCTGCAGGGTGTGGCCACGCTGTGATCTCCTTCCTCTAATCTTCCAGCCCAGCTGATCTTGAGCACTCGCTCAAGATGTTGCAGGCTGATGACCAGAGTTTTGGACCATGGCTGCCATGTGGGATCCCACTTCTCTTGAGCAGCACCTTACCACTGAGTCAGCCCAAGGCCGTCTTTGACTATCAGGGCTTGATCTGCATTGACATAGGGTAATAGTTCAGGGCTGGAAGACACATCAAGCAAGGGTTATGAGGCAAGGGGATCACAGAGTCTTGGGGAATAAACTGTTGCTTGATACTATCTGTTGCTAAATTGGACAGTTTCATGGTCATTTTTTTTCATTGTCAGAGGGTACATGTGCTCACCAGAAAGAGACAGAGAGACAGAGACAGAAGGAGAGAGTTGGAGAAGCACCCCATTCCAATGGGGCTTGGTCAAGCCTCAATCCCTCCTCCTCCGTTTCTCCATACTGTCAGGGTTTGGGGCGCCCACACACATGTGCTCAGCATGTTTTTCAAGCTACCAGGGCTGAGATTCAACTATGGTTGGTCATGTATTAGGTTGTCGGAAAAGTCATGACGTATTTCTTCTGTTTTTCTGTGCAAAATGAGTCATGACTTTTCTGACAACCCAACACGATCTAGCTCCCTTAACCACTAGGCCACTGAAACAGCCCTGATGTTCATTTTAAAGGATTTATTGCTTGGGAGTTATTTGCATCTTTTATTGCTCTATAAAAGACTTACTTGTACTAGTCAAGTTATATTGGTGATGAGACCGAAATAGTCTTGTAAACGTGTACAGCAAAGCTGTGTGATTGGAGTTTCTGTTCTCAGAGGTCTTCTTTCCTTCTTTTCCTTCTTTTTATTGAATTTCTGGTTACTACCATAATATTTGCAATTTCTAGGAGTTTCTTTTCTTCTGAATGTGCCTTTTTAAAGCCTCTTTTCTTTGGGGAGGGGGAGGATATGATATCTTAATAACAAGAATAGATAGTAGGGTCTTTTCTTTTCCTTTCTTCTTTTTTTTTCTTTTCTAATTGCCATATATGCTCACTGGAGAGACTGAGAGAGAGGAGATGGAGACAGCAACACCTCCCACCCCCGGCCGTGGTCATGCCACAATCCTTTCTCCGCCATGTCTCCATCCTGTCGGGATTTGGGGCACCCACACATATGTGCCCAACATGTTTTTCAAGCCACTGGGAATAAGATTAAAAAGGTAGGCTGTGTGAAATCTGGCTTCCCTTAACCTCTAGGCTACAGGGTTGGCAGCCCTAGAGTAGAATTTTATTTGTTTGTTTTTACTGTATTTTCCCACCAACTTCATCACCTTTATTTTCTCTGAGTTCCCTTTCATTTCTATTGACTTCCACATCAGAGTCTTCCCCGATGGTCTGATCTTTAGCTGTCCATTTAAAGCCCTGACTAAACAATGGGCGGAAAGTATCAGGTAAACGAGATAAATAAGCCCTAGCACTGCTGTATATCCTGGTACCTACAGTCAACAACGATGTGCTGTACACATAGAGTTTTATTAAAACCGTAGATCTTGGGGCCACCAGGTAGCGTGGTGGTTAAAGGTGCTAGACTCCCACTTGGTCAGCTGTGATTCGAGTCCCGGACCTGGTGTGACCCTTTATGGGAAAAGTGTTCAACTCATGATCAAGAAAAAAGTATATGCCAAATCAATAGCCAAAAGTTGTGTTCATTTGCTCTGGTAAAGATAGGATAAAATACAACTAAGGGAACCACTGATTAGGTTTATGGTTGTCTGTTACTATCTTCCATGATTTATCTGCCCTTTTTTTTAAAAGTGAACTGAATGAGACTATGGTGATAACCACCAAGCCTGGGCATTTTAAGTCTTCAATGTCAGTTCTAATCTTCCGTAATGCCTCTTAGAATATGGCGATGTTTCTGATTCACCATGGTGAATCTTAGCCAGAGTTGGCTTAAGGGGCTTCTACGTGGTAGTTCCTACCATGATGACGTTTATTTCACAGGTCAGGGAACCAAAGTGACATTTTTGGCAACTTCTAAGAATACTGTCTCAATTATATTTTCAGAGAGCAGGGAAATAAACTCAAGGTGAGTTTGCAGAACCTCTAGATATACCGTGACAGAGTCTTGGACCAGATCTCTAATCTGGACCAGATCCCTAATCTCACTACAGGGCATGACAGCATTTCAGGTTTTCAAAAATTAGTTCTTAAACCATTAGGTATTCTCCTTTCCCCAGTGTAGACCTCAAGGGAAAATATCACCAGTCCCTTTAGGAATTATTTAAGAATAGATCATGTGTATCTTTATGGGCATGTTGGAGTTTTCTTTTCAAGAAGACTTAGTCTCCCCTTCAATGCACTCTGGGTTTAGGGACTGACTTGATTTCTAAACTAGTTGAGGGATAATAATGTTCCTGTCATAGTCCTTTATTGTGTGGCCACCAGAAATACCTGAGACTGGGTGATGTAGAAAGAAAATAGAGCTTTATTTGCAAAACTCACTATTCTAATAGCTGGAAAGTCCAAAGGCGTCACAAAATGGCAGAAGGCAGAACTTTTGCAGAGTGTGGCATAGTGTATACCCACGTGTGCTCTGCTGCCTCATTTCCTTCCCTATTCACACCCCAGAGCGCAGGCATGAGGGCCCCACCTGGCCGCCCCTACCACACCCAAAGGTCACACCCTGGGACACCACAAAAGAAGCAGATTTTCTCTTAACACCTACACAATACAATCAAGTCCCAGCACTTGAATTTCTGGGGAACATCGCAACCATAACAGTTCCGTTGGATAGCTGATGTCAGAATTCTGCTTACCAGCTCTTGTCTTATACATTAATATGCTAAGTGACTGTCCATCTGTCTCAACCCCAGGAACACCCGAATCTATTGCAAAAATCCTTGTGGGTCAAGGTATCTTGATTTTCACTCTGAGGTTGCTGCCCATCATGGTCATTGCATTTATGTTAGCTCCGTGAGTAAGTGCTGTTACCTGGCTCCTGCTACTCTGGAATCCCATCATCCCCTTTGATATTAGGCAGCACCCCCCGACTCTCAACTCTGATTTATGGGAGAAAAAGATGCCAGGGCTCTCTTCACCAGTGTATTCCTTATTTCTTAGTAAAAGAATGTTCCTTGGGCTCTCCTAAAATACATGGTCAGGTGGTGGATTATCAGGCCTTGTATACAAGGTTTATTCTAACATCCTCGTTTCCCTA
>NW_006208722.1:1204133-1224034 GCF_000334495.1 Tupaia belangeri chinensis
CCTACAAACTTTTCATCCTTTCCCTGATACAATGCTGATATTTCTGGTACGCTACCACTTGTACAAGATTCAAGGAAGCATCACAATGAACTCATTAAAATGACCTCTAGTGTACTTGCCAGAACACTGGATAATAAAACATGAACGAATGCCTTCAAGAGAGCGAATTGTCTGAGACCAAATTTTATGCACTGTCTCTCCCCAGGCTTACACTTTCAATCCAGTCCCACCTGTATAATCCTGATCCTCATTTCTCCTCAGGTCCTACAGTTCCTTCCAGAGCATGAACTGACTTCCCTGCTCAGGCTGTGCTAAGCTCTGACACTGGTTACCAGACTGGAGGCAAAAGAGAATGATGGAGGCATATCTTAAGGAGAACAAGGGTCATCTTTCAGTGATGAACTCATCCTATTTCAGGTGAGTTCATGTATGCTTTCCAGGCAAGGGGAGGCTGTTTTCCTCTGTCAGGAGAGAAGGACCAGCTTCTCCTAGCTAGGAATATTTAGGGATAATTGGAAGCTCAATATTCTAAAGGTCATCCAACCAAATAGTTCTTGTCCAGACCTTAAGATCTCACTTTTCTCATCTGGGAAAGACTTTGACATGGGAGACCCGTTGAAGCAACGTATTCAATCCTTGCTGCAGCTGTGCCACTCTGGACCCTGAGTCCAGAGTCAACAGTGTCTAGCCTATGGCTGTAAGGGAGTCTTTTTTGTGTTTGGCATAAAGTTCTGGCTTTCATCGAGGTCCTAAATTAGCTTAGCTGCTTGGAACTATTGTTTTTCTTTTCACAAGGTTTCCGAAGTTGTCAAAAGTAACTGGTCTATTCCTCAACCGTTATCATTGTTACTGCTACTACACCAGCCAAGTACGGAATCCACTTCATAGCCCAATGTCGTATCTTCTACTCCAACTCACCCCAGCTAACAACTGGTAAAAGCGTTAGTAATTGTGATGTATGCCACCGCATGGCAGAGTTTTTCCTATCCTACTTAACCACCAGGAAAACAGTTCCTAACAGTTCCTACCAGTTCAGGTAGCTGGGCTAGTCAACTCCAAAATCCCATATTGAGGATCTATTTTTTAAAAATAATTATTTTATTTTATTTATGCATGCATTTTGTTTTAATTTGACCAGAGAGAGACACAGAGAGAGAAAAAAAAGAGGAAAAGTAAGAAAGCATGGCACAAGGTCCAGGACTTGAACCATGTTCAGCCATGTGGGAATGTCCAGTGCCCTTACCACCATGCCACCTGCTGGTCCCCAAGGATCTATTTTTAAAGTCATTCCTGATACCTGCATTTTTAACCTAGGATCCCAAGAAAACAAAGTTTAAAGCAGAAATAAATAACAAAAAGCATGTTTTTGTTATTTGATTGTTTTGCAATCAATACTTATTGAGCAGGGACATTCCAAGAAATAAAGTGTAAGAAGAAACAGGAAATGAAGTTAAGGAGGAAGTGGTGAACAATCTCAAGGGGATGTACTACCAAGATGGCTAGCCCTTCACTGCAAACAAAGCTAATCGTGTGATCTTCTGGGCATCTTGGCTGAGTACACGTGCCTTCCGGAACCATCCACACAGGAGGAAGAGCGAGCAGTGCTGCCTCTTTCTGTCTCCTGTCTCTCATTGGTTGAGGTTTGCCCCACCCCGAGACACTTCTGGATTGTCCTATCCAGTCCCTCCAGGTAGCTTCTTGGGAAGCTAGAGTCCCCGCAGTTCATTCCGGCCAATGTGCCAGCCTGTTGCTCTTTCCTCCTACTCAGTATCCCAGGCGCGGGGCTTTAGTCTGTAAGGACAAGGTGACAGCAGGGGCTATAGCTTTATGACCGTAAGATGGCTCGTGGCGCTTTGAGATGATTCAGTGAAGTAATATCTGGTCCCTGGTGTTTAGTAAGCTCTCAGTAAATGTTAGCTATTAATGGTAATTAAGAGACTTTGGGGACGTGATTGCTACATGACTGTCGAGAGCTTTTCCCCGCCCTTCTAAGCCTCCGTTAATCACCGCTGTGCTCAGTCAGCACTCTGGTGCAGAGCCAGCAAAACCTGAGTGGCTCAACAGTGCCATGGGCTGTGATCCACGGCAGCATGGAGGCAGCCAGACGCTCACATGGCTTTGCAGCAAATCCACCACAGCGGTGGCCACCAGCCAGGCAGCATATAGCTATGCAATGGAGCAGAATGGTTTGTTTTTGTAAAAATATGACTAGCGATCATATCTTCCATTGTCTGGCCACCTTAAAACATGCTTTGTAAATATTTAACATGTCTCTGAAAGCCACCAAGGAATTAAATTCATGTCGGTTTTCCTTCTATACATTATAAACATGTAGCTAAAGGATCGTTTGCTCATTCACAGTCATAGATTTGCTTTTGAAACCACAAATACAGAAGCCGTCGAATGTCAAATACCTGAAGAATACTATTTTCTTTTTTTCTCTAGGAAACTTACTACATCATCCTCTGAGTTTGATTAAGCATAAAGAATAGCCTTCATTTGATGAATAATTCACATCTGAGTCCTGTCACCATGGAAAAGAGGGCTTTCTACTCCAATTTCTCTTCATGAAGCACTCTGCTGCAGACACAGTGTTTACCTCCCTGAGGGAACAGCAACACTTGACAAGTGGAAATACGATTTCAGCAAAAAAACTTGCTGCTCTATATTTGTTTAAAAACTGCTTCCATATTCTGTTTTATTCCCGTTCCAAATATATATAAAAGATTTTTATAGTCAAGGGAAATATAATGATGAATGTGATAGACATGAACCTTGAGACAGTGACAAAGTGAATTTGGGGCTATTGAAAATTATATCCTCCACTTTTCTGGAAGAAAGAGTTGAGTTTTTTAAAATAAAAACCAACAGCAGTTATTCAGTACAAAATATAAGCTGTAACACAGTGAGTTTCTAATGATTTCCCAAACTATGCATCCCTATTGAGGATACATTTATCATTAGTGTCTGGTATTTGGGTTGAAACTATTTAGTGAGCTACCTACCCTGTTGCTGACCCTTATCATCCCCATTCTGAGAGCAAGTTTGACTTCATCAGTTCTGATCTTCGGTCTTGTTCCTTAAACATAGCACTAGGCTCCTTGTCTGGGTTCCTCAGGCCGCCCAATGCTAGACACAACACAACCCCTAAGCCCACCTGTCTGAGCTCACCTCTCATCCCTAGGATAAGTGTTGGGCATGCATAGGACATGGAATCAGGTGCTATTGAAGAGAAATATAAGAAATTTCTAGTAGAAACTATGTAGAAAGTATTGGGCTGTCAGAAAAGTCATGATGCAGAGTTGGCAGGCAGTGTGAGGGCACTGGATTCCCACACGGCCAAACCTGGCAGCTTGCTTTCTCACTTTCTCTCCCTCTCTCTCTCTCTCTCTCATCAAATTAAAATACTAATAAATAAAGTTAAATTTAAAAGTTATTGAAAAAAAAGAAAAGTCATGATTCATTTTGCATGGAAAAAAATACGTTATGACATTTCTGACAACCTAATACTTGACTTTGTATGGTTAGGCTACGATAACAAAGCACCTCAGACCAGGTAGCTTTTTTTCTTCCCTAAGAGTTTATTCATTTCTTGAGAGAGAGAGCCTTAACAGGTTCCACCATGACATGACACACACACCCCCTACCCCATCACCTTCCAGTTATCCAGGTCATGTACATACCCAAGGTTATCTAGGTCTAGCCAGGATCCAAACTCCAGCCCTCCTCCTCCCCGATATGGTTCCAGCATTACAGAGCAACACTTCACCACCTACACCACCATTCCTGGGCCTAGACGAGGTGACTTTTAAACAACATGAATTTATTTCTGACAGTTCTGGAGGCTGGGAAGTCCAAGAGCAAGCCCCTCACAGATTGTTTGGTGAAGGTCCATTTTCTCATAGAGGCAAGGTATCTGCAAAAAGTTTGTGTAAGATATGAATATTATGAAAAAATGGATTTCAAAATTCTTATTTATTTTTGTTTGCACTAAACTAAATTCATACTTAAATTTCAATTTTCCACAAACTTTTTTATTTTTTGCTAGAGGGTACATGGGCTTACTGGAAAGAGACAAAGAAAGAGTGAGAGAGAGGGGAGGGTTTGTGAGAAATCACCCTATCACAATCCCTTCTCTTCCATTTCCCCTTTCAGGAAATTGGGCATACATACACCTGTGCCTGTGTGTTTTTCTTCAAGCCACTGGGTTTAGAATTTGACTGCACAGTAGACCGTGCAGGATACAGCCACTTTAACTACCATGCCATTGGCTGGCCCTCCATGAACTTTTGGAAGTCTCCTCCTACACCAATCATCTCACCAATCATCTCACTGTACGTTCACAGGGCAGAAGGGGTAAGAGGTTTCTCTTAGGCTTCTTACAAAAGAGCACTGATCCTATTCATGAGGGCTTACCCTCCTGACCTAATTTTTTTTCATGAAGGATCAACCCTCATGTCCCACCTCCTAACACTATCTCTTTAATGGGTAGGATTTCAACATATGAGTTTGAATAGAATGCAAACATTCAGAGTCTAATAGTATTGAGCTTTACAGGACAGAAATATGAAAGAAAAGAAAGTCAGAGAACCAAAGAAAGAAAACGAATATTCATGAAGAATCTCTACATGACAAGGTCTTTAAAGTTGAGATATTTAACATCCTCAGAGACTTTCACAAAGCCCTTACTTCATTTGTATAACAGTGATGACAGAGGGTAGGTTAGGTACCTTTCTCAAAGTCACTTGCAAGAAAGATGGCAAGATAGAATGGTAATAAAGAGACCAGAAAGCTAATCTCACCCAGATCATCAAAGTCTTATAATACTATGTCCTTTTCTCCTGAGACTGGCTTAGGTCCCTGTTAGCTCATAACCAAGGACAAGCGTACTTAATCTCTCTCTGCATTTCCTTGTCTTTAGAATAGAGGGAGGAGTGAGGCCTGTCATACCTACCACAAGAGGTTTTGTTAGTTCCAATGAGTTCATGTGAAGAAAAGAAATCCATACATCAAAAAATGTCATGCAAATTCAACTCACTGGTCATAGTTTCTTGTTCTGGAAACTCACAGTCTAGCCGGGAGGATATAACATAAATGCAATTTACATAGAGTGACCACAGATGTCTAACTCAAGGTTTAGCTGTCTTAATGTCCCTAAAGTCCTCTAGTCTACTGGAGGATCTCTATCCTTTAGGATTTAATGAAAATGCTCTTGAACTCTCACCCTATATAAAATGAGAAAAACCAGCTTTGTTCCCAGCATTTCCAAGATTTCTCCCTATAGTCTAGCGCTTGTTTAACTCCTGTTAAATTGTCTGTCCCTGCTGACTGGGCTTCCTGTACCTTGTACACATCTCTTGGATTATGGAATATTTCAGAATGTCACCAGTCCCAGACCATGGGTATACTAGACTTTACTGAACATTTGAGGCCAAGGATGGTGAGGTTTGTGACAGGTACATTTTAGGTTTCCCTTTTTTTAAGGTTTGCCATAGGTGGGCTTGCCAGAGGGACAGAGAGAGATAGTGAGAAGGAAAGTGAAAAGTCACCCCCAAGAAGAGATGGCCACACCACCACCACCACCACCACCTCTGCCAGGTTCAGGCCTCGAACCACTGTCAGCCATATGGGAATCCAGTGCCTTAACCACCATGCCACCTGCTGGTCCCAGGTAGTCCTGTTCTTAAATGCTTCTTGCCCATTGTCGCCTCTCAGAAATTCTCACTGGCCATCTCTTTACAAAAAGCCATGGTCCAGCACCATTTTGCTCCATGCTCAGTTTTAATTACTTTCCCCTATACTACCTGCTACCCACACCCTCTTTCCTGTTATACTTGTGTAGCAATAATAGCTAACACCACTAAAATGTTTGATCTGTACTAGGCAGTGTATGCACTTTTCATGTGTTCTTTGGTTTAGCAAACATTTTCTTTTACTTCATTTTACTCTAGGTATTTGGACCCAAGTTCTTGGAGCTTCATATCTCTCTCTCTCTTTTGTTGAGAGATGTTTGCTACAGGGCACATGAGCTCACCAGAGAGACAGAGAGATACAGAAAGACAGAAAATGAGAAATCTCCCTCTAAGGAGATGGCCACACCACAATCCCTTCTCCATTCTCATCTCAGGATTTGGGGCACACATGCACATGTGCCTGGCATGAGTTTCAAGCCTCCAGGTCCGGGACTTGAACTGCAGTTGGCTACATGGGAGTCCAGTACCTTAACCACTATGTCACTTGCTGGCCCCAGAGCTTCATATTTTATATTGATTCAACAAATCTATGTATTTCTTTTCTTGCTAGCTCCTGGGACTTTGGCAACAAATAAAACCAACTTGATCTCTGCCCTCATGGACCTCCATATTCAAAGAACTGATCAAATTAGCTTTCCAAATAAAACAATTCTGTCTTCGAGGGAATTGTCAGACTTTATGGCAACCATTTTTCTACTTGCTGCAATAGAAGAAAATCATAAAACAAACAGCAATGTAAGAGAGGGCCCCCACAGCAGTCCAGTAGTTAAGGGACCTGGATCCCATATGTCCACCATGGTTTGAATCCCAGACCTAGTGGCTTGAAAAACATGCCTTAATTAGGCCCTAGAAGTAGCTAGCCAAATACAAATCAACCTAAATGTCTATCACTAGGGAAATAGATTGCTTAGGCACACCCTTCCATGGAGTATCAGGAAGCCAATAAAATGAATAGAATGAAGTAGCTCTATACGCAGTGGTCTGGATAAACGTCATATACATAAAGCAAAACATGTAGGCATGTATGCATGGGTGACCTGTTGGGAGGTGTTTTCTCCCTCTCTCTCTCTTTGTCTGTCTCTGGAGAGTTCGGGCACCCTCTGGGAAAACAAACAAACAAACAAACAAAAATACTCCAGTAATCTGCCTGGTGTCCACCACTAATAACCATTACCTTTTGCTGCCTCTCACAAGAAACCAGACCTAGGGTTAAATTATCTGCAGTTCAGGAAGTGGTAGTTTTTCTTTAAGGAGGCCAGGAATGGAGACTTAGAAGAAGATCTAGAGGTTCTGAGCTCAGTGAACTAGGAAGCTAGAGAAATAGGTTAGCGTAGGGCACATTCAAGTACCCACATCCGTTAAAAAATGTATTGAGGTGAAATTCACATGATACAAAGTTAGCCATTTTAAAGTGAACAATTCAGTGACACTCAGGACATTTGTAATGTTGTAAATCACCACCTCTGTCTCCTTCCGAAACATTTCCAGCACTCCAGAGTAACCCCACGCTCAACAAGGAGTTGTTCTCTACTCCGTCTTCCCTGTGGTCGCTGGCAGCCACCAATCTGTGGTGTCCATGGATTTCTTTTCTCCGGATATTTCATGTAAATGGAATCATACAACAAATAAGCCTCTTGTCACTTAGCATGATTTCTCTTTTTTAAGAATTATTTTGTTTAACTTTATTTCTTTATTTATAATTTGACCAGAGAGAGGCAGAATGAGAGAGAGAGAGAGAAGGAAAGTGAGAAGGCAAACTGCCAGGTCCGGAACTTGAACCATGGTCGGCCATGTGGGAATCCAGTGCTCTTAACCACCACACCACCTGCTGGCACCCACTTAATATAATTTCAGGGTTCCTCTTTATAACTGAATTAAATTTCGTTGTTCATATATCCCTTCATCTGCTGATGGACAATTTGGGCAGTTCTCATTTTTTGCCTTTTGTAAATAATGTTTTTATGAACAGGAGTGTATGTACATGAACTTGTTTGAGTACCTGTTTCTAATTCTTCTGAGTATCTATATAGCAGTGGAATCATGGGGATTTACAGTATCTATATTTAACTTTTTGAAGAAGTCTTACATCTTTTTGAAACCTTCCTTGAGGCTATGATAGTATTACTATCATAATTAATATTACATATAATACATTAAATATTACATATTTTTGGAGAGGTTTTTGCTATAGGGTGCGTGCGCTCGCCAGAAAGACAGAGAGAGACATAGAGACAGAAAGCAAGAAATCACCCCCCAGGGGGGATGGTCACGCCGCAATCCCTTCTCCTCCATTCTCCTCTCAGGATCTTGGGCACGCACGCACACACGTCCGGCGTGAGTTGACTGTGGGACTCGAACCACAGTCAACTACATGGGAACCCAGCGACATAGCCATTACACTAACTGCTGGTCCCTAAATATTACATATTTTGAATCAAACCTCAATGCTGCTAACATGTGAGGCCAGAGAATTCTTGTGGGAGGCTGCCCTGGGCATTCTAGGAATTTTAGCAGCAATTCTAACCTCTAGCCACTAGATGTCAGTAGCATCCTCTCTGTTGTAATACTAAGCACGGAAGACATTATCAAAATGTCCCAGGAGGCAAAACTGACACCCACCCAACCCCCACCCCCACTGAAAACCACTGTTTCCAAGGATTCCCTTAAACTTGAAGCAAATATGTCAGACAAATACCAAAACAAAGTAAAGAAATGGATATGCCTTAGCGGTCTGTAGACAGGAAATATTTTTTGCTTACTGTGTAATGATATTAAAGAGTTTCCAGGTTTGCAAATTTGTGTGATGACCAGAAAAATCCATCACTAAATTTAATATTCATGTACCTTTCACATATAACTTTAGAAATATAAACCCAGCTCCTCCACAGAACTCCAAAAAAATATAGCTTCTCCTCCCTCAATACACATTACATATTGAATCACATTTATAGTGCATTCTATCACATAATTTTTATGATGGCAACTAGGAGCAAGGTTTGTAAGATTTTTTATGGTAATATTTATTTGTTTAAAGAAAAACTCAGATAGGGCCCATGAGACATTTCCTATGTGGGTCAATCAAATAATAAAAAGACAATTGCTAATTTTCATTGTTGGGATATCGTTGAACCAAAATGAATCTTACATTTACCATTTAACATCTTGGTGAGTTGACAGGAGAATGGGAAACCTGAGTATATAACATCTTCGCCATCAGCAAACTGTTAGGACCAGAGAATGTGGAAATGGACCAACCAGGCTTAGGCACAGACGGCATTGGTGTAGAGTCCACAGCAGTTAGCCAGGGCCATGGCACTGAACTCGTTGCCTTCCCAGGGGCCAGAGAAAGAAGGAGGGTTAGTGCCATTCAGAGTCGTGCTGAAATGAAAAGTCAGAGACATACATAGTAGGTCAGACAAAAACAATGCAAAACATTTATCATTAATTTATATCAAGCAGTTGAAAACAAAAACCTAAATATGAATTCATTGACTAAGATCAAATAATTGGACCGAATTAAATGTATTCTCTCATTCATACTCAATATAATCCTAGCAAGAAGCTCTGTACAATGTGTCTACTCCTGTGCCCAATCTCTAACCAAAGTCTATTTGAAACTTTCCTTTCCAGGTATCTCTTCCAAATCTATCTCCAGCTCTGATTTCTCTCCTGAACCCTGGAACCCAGGTGACTTGTGAATAGCTCCAAATGGTGGTCCCACAGGTACCTCTGAGTTTATATATCCAAAACTGAACGAAGCTGTAATCTCTGCCCTTTACTCCCATTTCCTGGAACGAGTCCTCTTCTTCTCAGTGAATGAATGGCACTCATTAGACCCATTTGCCCAGGCCAGAAAAAGAGATGGTCATTGGAGACTCCTTTCCCTCCTCACCTCGCCCCTTCATCCTATCTAGCCAATGACTAACCCTATTGACTCTAGCCCAGTGCATCTCCATCTCACAACCACTTACATTGGTCCTCATCGTCTCTCACCAGCACTACTGCAGCAATGTCTTTTGGTCTCCTTGCCATGCAAATGGCTCCCAAAATGATTTATTTAAAAAGCATAGCTGATTGCTTCTCAGCCAAGATCAAGTGTAGTAAATGTTCTTATCAGTTTACTATGTAACACATCCAAAGACAAAATATTAAATGGAATTATGGATCAGGGAGAAAAAATAGGAGCTTTGCTCCATCTACTCCACACGTCAACCTGGTATTGCAGTACTTCCAGGAACAGTGCAACTCCTTCAGAGGATTATAAGGCATTTTCCAGGGCCAGCAGGTGGCATGCTGGTTAAAGGGTTGGATTCCCACATACTGGACCCCTGTTCAAGTCCCGGATATGGCGGCTTGAAAATCACACCAAGCATATGTGCATGCGTATCCAAAGTCCTGATAGGAGTATAGTGGAGAAGGGGTTGTGGTGTGGTCATGCTCCCTGGGGAAGGGAGGTGCTTTCTCATTTTCCCTCTCTCTGACTCTCTATGCAAATGCACATTCCCTACGGCAAAAACAAAATAAAACTAAACTAAAAAAAAAAGAAAGAAAGAAAGAAAGAAAGAGCGAGCATAGCTATCTGGAGAGGCCTACTAACCCTGAGCTATGAAAAATTATTTTCAGGGACTAAAACTGAAGATTTTCTGCTGAGATTTCGTACACTCTGTATCATTCGTCTATCTGTGTCTGTCTTTTAATTTTTTTTTTTTAAGGTAAAGCATTGTTTTGGCTCTCAGAATCTCCTTTATTTTGCTAATTCTCGACATTTCCTCCTCCTATTTAGGAGAGGCAAAACACAGGCCTCTGAGATGCCTACTGAACTTGAGCTATGAAAAATTACTTTCACATTAGCATGTGGGTTTTTTGCTTTTTTAAGAAAAAAATTTTTAATGACTTTTTTTTCCTCTTCCTCTGTTTTCTTTTTCTTTTTCTTTTACCTTCACTTTGCTGCTCAACCTCCACACACAGAGTGTCTAGACAGGTCTAAGTGAACCATAGACAGACATCCAAATACTATTAGGGTCAGAATATTCTTCCATTCCCACTGAATCTGACATACAAGAGGAGAAAAATGGAATGGCAGAGGGATTCCAGATCACCTCCTCCTTCATGCCTCTGAATGCTCAAATTGAACTTCAAGAAATTAGGAAAAAATGTATAACCTGTCAGATGACCAGAAATCACTGAAATATGAGAAACCCAGAAAATATCTCTCCTCCAAGGGAAAAGAATAATCTTCTTCATCCACAGACAGTACGATTGAACTCAAGGAAATGTCTGATAAAGAATTTAGAATATTCATAGTGACAAAGCTAACAGAGATGCAAGAGAAGAGAGACAATGAATTCCAGAAGAGCTGACAAGTTCCAGGAGGTGAGGAAGTTCTTGCATGATCTGAAGGAGGAAATATACACTACAAAAAAGAATCAAATGGAACTATTAGAGATGAAGGTTGTAATACAGGAAATCAGAAACTTCCTTGAAAGTATTCAAAGCAGTCTAGATCATACAGAAGATCAAATCTCATATGTAGCAGACAGAATCACTGGCCTAAAATGATCCATCACTAAGACTGAGAAAATAGCCAAAAAAATTAGAATAATATATGAGAAATTACTAGATACCATTAGGTGCCCAAACATTCAGATAATCAGTATCCCAGAAGATGAAGAGACTAATAAGGGGATTAATAACCTATTCCATGAAATTCTGGAAAAAAACTTCCCAAACCTAGAAAGGCATTCAAAGATACAGACCCAAGAAATACAAAGGACCCCAAGTAGAATCAACCCAAGAAGATCTTCTCCAAGGCACCTTATAGCCAGATTGAACAAAACTACAAAGACAAGATACTAAGATTAGCAAGAGAGAAATGTCAAGTTACCTACAAAGGATATACCATCAGGTTAATAGCGGACCTCTCATCGGAAACAATTGTGAGCAAGGAAAGAATGGGAAAATATATTCAAAATGTTAAGTGAAAAACCATTTCAACCAAGAATACTTTACCTGGCAAGATTATCCTTCATATGGGAAGAAAATACAAAAGCATTCTCAGATAAACAAAATCTGAAAGAATTTACCGATACCAGATTAATTCACCAAGAAGTTCTAAATGAAATGCCATGTCAGAATAAATACAGACACACAGAAATTAGAGTTCAAAAACAACTAAAAAAATTACCAGCTTAATGATAGGGACAAGTCTGGAGTTGAATGCTATCTTCCAGAATATAAATGGAAAGATCAGATCACCACAGAAGATAATTGTGTACATGAGACTGAACTGGTAAAATAGAATCTGATGACTTTTGACTAAAACATTACTGATTTTCTTCTATGCTTTGTTTTCCAGATTTAAGGATTTTTGCCTTCTCTTGAGCTATCAATAGGTTCAGGTACCTACTACTTTAACATTATCCTAACTTGTTTCCTGGTTTTTAAGTCTTAAGCAAAGTTCTCTTTATATATATATATATATATATATATGCGTATGTGTGAATATATGTCTATAATTGCCATATTCGCGGGGGGGGGGGGCCGCCCCGATGGGGGGGCACCGGAGTCCAGCGACATAGCCATTACGCTAACTGCTGGTCCCAATATTTTTAAATTTTGATTTATTAAAGCTAAAACTGCTTTTCTTGAAATTAAAAATATATTTTAAAATACCTATTTAATAACCACTGTAAGCTATTTAGACTCAGGTAGGTACTACTTTATATTATATTCATTCTACTCAGAGTTTCGTGCCTAAAGTCAGACATGTGTTCACAGAAATGTGTGTATCAGTTGAACTTGCTATTAAAGTAGTTAGATTAATTAAGGTATCTTGTGGATCAATAAAATGTGTGGGGGGGAAAGAATGCAAAGCAACTATAGACACCAGAGACAGTGTGGGAGGAGAGTGGGAAAGGACAAGGTAAGAAATGGGGGGGGGAGGGAATATGTACACACACACACACACACACACACATATATGAAACAAATGGAAAATTATCTGTTGAAAACAACATGTATGATTAAGCCACTACACACTGTATTCTGGATGAGAAATCACATTTTGTATGCTGTGATGATGCCCAGTGAATAAGTGTAAAATAAATACATTTTAAAAAAAGAAACAAACAAAAAGCATAGCTAATCTTGCCAGTGTTCAGAATTCTCAGGTTAAAACTAGACTCTTTAGTATTCCATTCAAATCCTTTCATGATCTCCCAGGACTCTCTTTGCTCACCCACATATCACCACCAATACACCTATCTTTCACTTCGATAGTACCAAACATCCTTGTTTCTCAACTCTTTCCTTTTGTAAATAGTTCTTTTAGCTTAATGATATATTCTTTGTCTATCGTTAAAATCTGATAAACAAGTTCATTTTTACACTATCAAGCTCATCGTGATTCTATGAGGTTAACTTTATCCTCGCTGAGTCTTCTTCATTGCTGTCTGAAGAAGTCCGTAATTTTTTTAGCTATGTAGGACCATCATTCCATCTTTACCTACAATCTGTCTATATTCCAACCACAATAAATACAGTGACTTATCAGGGAAACCAACATTCTTCACTTCTTTCTCTGGCCTCTATTTCTTAGTACCCCATCAAAACAGATAGTTGTCGTCCTTGTGTTCACAAGAGCTAATGCCAAATATGCATTTAATAAGCAGAAATCGTGCAGATATAGGCCACCTCTGATACCTGTGTCTCTCTCATGCCGTCTATTCAGTCTCTGCAGGGTTCTCCCATCCTTTTCCTCAGAGATTCTTGCTCGGAGGACAGTGTATAAGAGGAGGGTGCAGGGTCCTGGTGCTTGCTCACTCACCTCTGAAAGAGCCCTCTGCAGCATACGTAGGTCTCATAGGTTCTGTTGGTGAAAGTGGTGTTTAGGAAGGAGACGCAGTCAGTTTCAGCTCCCCTGGTGACATGGAGGATTCCTGAATAAAGGAGGCAGAGATGCTAAGGAGAAGATTTTACAGATGTTTCTGGAGGCTCTTTACTCTTTGGGTGTGAATTGCGAGTGCTGTGGATTAGGTGCCTTTTCTATGCATCTGCAGGATGAATGGTGAAATCAACATTTGGAGAGATCCTGTCATGATCTAAGTGAGTTCTGCCAAGACACCAAGCTGCGGCACCTACCTGCCATACAGCCGCTGATAAGGGATACACAGACCCCTGTCAAGAGGGCACTGATCACAACCTTGGACAAGTCACTCTTCCGGCTGGGTATCATTGATGCTGCAGACAATAAAACAAAAATAACTTGATCCCTTCCCCACGAGGCAATCAGATATGTCCCACGAGCCCCATTTAGACGAACGCAGAGGAACAAAACACTGCAGATGGATAATACCCTCGCCACCAACCACGAGGCAGGCTAGTATGCCCTATGAAGAAGATGTACACACTTCGGTCCTGAGGGATCGCTGACTCAGACTTGTCTGAGGTCAAGAATTACATGTCTGACTCTAACTTAAGTGGTCCTGTGAACATACCCAAGATGTGTCTGGATCAACCAAGGCTCTGGATTGCTCCGGACAGTTGTAAATGCCCAGGCACTGGAGAGAAGGCTGCTCAGCACATGGTTCTGCTTGCTCTATGGTTAGGCCTGCAACCTCGAAAGGTATCTGTGGGTCTGCCAGTTGAGATCTGTACTCTTTTTTTGTTTGGAGAGGTTTTTGCTATAGGGCGTGTGCAGAGAGAGACAGAGACAGAAAGCGAGAAATCACCCCCCTGGGGGCATGGCCACACCACAGTCCCTTCTCCATTCTCCTCCTGGGATCTTGGGCACGCCCGCACACGTGCCCAAGTTTAAGCCACCGGGTCCAGGACTTGAACTGCAGTCGACTACATGGGAGCCCAGCAACACAGCCATAACACCAACTGCTAGTCCTGAGATCTACACTCTTAAGCCCAGAATTAGATGGGCTATTTTGAGCCAGAGAACTAAGCAGAGCGACATGCACCTAAGCCTTGGCCACACAGTGCATATCTCACTAGTGGATGGTAATCTCCTAATCTAATCAGAATTAGAACAGCATAGACACATGCTTTAAAAAAGAAATTATTTGAACTTGAGAAGAAGCCACGGGCCTTCAGGACAAGGTTCCAGATGGCTACTGTGAACTAGATTTTTAAGGGAATGAAGATTTTCTACTAATAATTCAGCCTCCAACAAACAAGCTAGCGGCAGAAGAAGCCACGGGCCTTCAGGACAAGGTTCCACATGGCTACTGTGAACTAGATTGCGCGCCGCGCGGTTTTGTATTTTGTGATTTTTTTTAAAAAAAGAACAGTAATTACAAATTTTTAATTTTTTAATTTTTTTTGTCTTTTTTTCTCTTTTTGTTGTTTTTCTCTGTCTCGTTTTCTTTTTTCTTGTCTCTCCAACCTCCAATATCCTTTCAATGTGTTTTTAGACAGATCTAAGAGCACTGTAGCTAAACATTCAAATACTAATAGGGTTGAAATATTCCCCACTATCTACTGAATCTGCTGCACCAGCAAGCACAATAGAACAGCAAAGAGTTTCTGGATCACCTCTGCCTGCTTGCTCCTGAACATTAAGGCTGAACCTCAAGAATTTGAAAGAAACACAACATTCATCAGATGACAAGAAATCACCGCCGGATCACGAGGAACATGGGAAAACAAGAAAATACCTCTCCTCCTAGGGAAAAGAGTAACTCTTCATCCACAAGCAGTTCGGTGAAAATCATGGAAATGTCTGATAAGGAATTCAGATCATTCATAATGTCTAAGCTAACAGAGATGGAAGAGAAGAGAGATAATGAACTGCTAAAGAGAAAGGAGAAAGAAATTGACGAGTTCCAAGAGATGAGGAAATTCCTGCAAGATCTAAAAGTGGAATTACACACTTTACAAAAGACTCAAACGGAACTGCTAGAGATGAAGTCTATAATACAAGAAGTCAAAATCTCCCTGGAAAGCATTAAAAGCAGACTAGATCATTCAGAAAAGAGAATCTCAGATGTAGAGAAGAAAATGGCTGGCCTAGAAAAATCCACCATGAAGGCTGAGAAAATGGCACAAAAATTTGAGAATAATATGCGAGAAGTACTGGATACCATCAAACGTCCAAATATCCGGATAATTGGCATTCCAGAAGGTGAGGAAACCCATAAGGGCATTGATAATCTATTCCAGGAAATCCTGCAAGAAAACTTTCCAAACCTAGAGAGGCATTCAAAGATCCAGTCCCAGGAAATACAACGGACCCCAAATAGAATCAACCCTAGAAGATCTTCTCCAAGACACATTATAGCCAGGTTGACCAAAACTGCAGACAAAGACAAGATACTAAGATTAGCAAGAGAAAAACATCAAGTTACCTACAAAGGACATCCCATCAGGCTAACAGCAGATCTCTCATCAGAAACAATAAAAGCGAGGAGAGAATGGGAAAATATATTCCAAGTGTTAAGAGAGAAGCAGTTTCAGCCAAGAATACTGTATCCGGCAAGATTATCTTTCAGGTGGGAAGAAAAGACAAGAACATTCTCAGATAAACAAAACCTGAAAGAATTTACCAGCACCAGACCAGACCTCCAAGAAGTTCTCAAGGATGTGCTGTATCAGGAAAACTAAACGCAGATACATGGAAATAAGAGTCCAAAAACTGAGAAAGTAGCTAACTTAATCATAGGGACAAGTCTGGAGTTGAATACTATATCCCAGAATTTAATCAGGAAAATTGAACCAGAACAGAAGATAAAAGTATATGAGACTGATAGGTTCATGCACCTACCATTTGAACAGAATCCTAACCTGTTTCCGGGCTTTAAGCAAAGTTCCTTGGCGGTTCTTTGATTTAAGTTAAAACTGGTTTTCTTAGTAGTAACGAGGGAACTCACCTTTGAAAGTAGTCAGGTTATGTAGGAAATTGTGTGATCAATGCAATGTGGGTGGGAAGGGAATGGAGGACAATTTTGGACACTAGAGGTGGTGTGAGAGGAGGGTGGGAAGGGACAGAGGGTCAGAAAGAGGGGTGGAAATAATTCTAGCAACTAGAATTGGAAATTTATTTTTTTTTTGTAATGTGCATGATTGAGTCACTATGCAGTGTGTACTGGATGGGAGATCGCATTTTGTGTGCTGTGATGATGCCTAGGGAAGGAATGTAAATTGAGTTACAAAAAAAAAGTTTCAGGAAAACAAAATATATCTATTCAATGACTGCAGTAGGATATGTAGCCCCAGTTAGGTGCTACTTGATAGGATGCGTAAAGTTAGACTTGTGCTCATGGAAATGTGTCACATGTGTTTGCTAGGAGGGTATTTGGATTGATGAGGGTCTTTGGTGATTCAATAAAATGTGGGGGGGAAATGGTATAGAAAGCAAACATAGATAACAGACAGTGTGGGAGGAGAACAGGAGGTGGCAGAGGGTGAGAGATAGGGAACCAAGGATGGGGGGAAAAAAGCAAAACATACAGAAAACAAGAAATGGAAGATCATTTGCTAATATGTTTGTTGATGTGCTTGATTGAGACAATATACAGTGTACTCTGGATGGAAAATCTCATTTTGTATGCTGTAATGATGTACAGTGAATGAATGCAAATAAATAAATTGGAAAAAAAAAGAAATTATTTGAAGTTTAAATTGTTCAATCAACTACCAAAATAAAAGAATTCCATGATTCTACCCCCAGAATATGATTGCCATTAAATGGTTACATATTTGTACTTATGTTCCATTTCTTTAAGATCATTGCCATCGTGTGAATCTTCCAAACTCTTGGGACCTGCTAGTCCTCAAGGACAGTTCCCCCCTTCCTCGTGTTATTTCTCCACCATCCCTCCCATTCAGCAACAGCTCCAGCAGTTTAACTATTGGATCACTGGAAAAGCCATGACAGAGTTTTCTATGCAAAAGTGCATCATGACTTTCCCGATGACCCAATATATCTGTCTGCTTCAAAGACTCAACTGCTCCCATACCGGCTGACTTGTAGTTTTCAATCCAACGCTTTATGCCACTGGCTCTTACTGTCCTCTGCCTTATATGTCTGCTGCTTTTGTTTGTCTTTCAATTCCTTTTGCAAATCCTGCTCTTGTGAAAACGACTTGTGAGTAGCTTAATTTCAGCAAGTACTTTTGCTACTGAATAAAAAAACAAAGTATCTGTACTTACATAGGCACCATGCCCATTTAATGGCAAAGTAAAAATAATAGCATTATTATATTTTTTTCCTTAGAGGAAAAATGAAAATAAAAGTGGTCATTTGGGCCTCCAAACCCAAGGGGGAAGAGCAACAAACACTGAGATTGTAAGGGGCTCCATGCATAGCTTCTCCACCTGGCCCCAACGTCACTGAAGCACAAGTTCTGCCCACTGCAGAAGCTGGAGTCTGACCCGTGTACTGGGGAGCTGGGCAAATGGGGGAACTCACTCAAGCCTCCCAGTGTGATTCCGATGGAACTAAGATTAGCAAATCCACAGAGTGAAAACGTGGTAATGATCTCAGCTCTCTCCTAGGAAAAAGAAAAATAAAGAAGTAAATAAACTGAGTCCCATGTGTGTAATCTTACAATCATGACTGAGTATTTAGAGCTGTTCATCTTTTCCACACTACCCTAGGGAACATGGACAGATCGCTCAGCAGACAGCTGCTCCTGAGTTACTACTACATGGGGCAATGATCTGGGAATCACCAAGGACCTCAGTGCTTACTTAACACTGTTCTTCTTGAAACCTATTAATGGAGAGAGGCTTCAAAATGAGGGTGATTGGGACCAGCAGATGGCATAATGGTTACGTTGCTGGACTCCCACATAGTGGACCACAACTCAAGCCCCAGACCTGGTGGCTTGAAACTCACTCTGGGCGCATGTGAGTGCATGCCCAAGATTCCGAGAGAATGGAGAAGGGATTGGGGCGTGGCCATCCCCTCTAGGGGGTGAGTTCTCACTTTCTGTCTCTCTGGCGAGCACACACACCCTATAGCAAAAATCTTTCTTTAAAAAAAAGAATGAAGATGATTAACAAAGAAGAACTGAGGGACAAGGCTCTGGATTGGACACTCCCACATGACTGACTACAGTTCAAATCCCACACCTGGTGGCTTGCTTTCTTACTTTCTCTCTCTCTCAGTCTTTCTCTGGTCAAATTAAATAATTGAATGAATAAATTAAGTAAATAATTTGTAAAAAAAAAAAAAAGAATAAAGAAAAAGAAAAGGAAAGAAAGAAAAAGAACTGAGAGGCGAAAGGAGATCAAATTCTACCAACTTAAACTTACAAATGAAGACAGGGACCTTAGATCTTCAAAAAACAGTGTCTGCCCTGAACTGCTCCGGTCACAAAGCCCAACAACTACGTTACAGGGAGAGGCTGGGTTAGAGTGTGGGGGCACATAGCACAGAGGAAGCCCAGGCACTGGAGAGAAAGCTGCTTGGCACACCATTCTTCTTGCTCTATGGTTAGGCCTACGACCCCAGAAAGGGGTCTATGGGTCTGTAACAAACCATTCTGTAGCATTCTGTCTACCCTCAGAGCCACGGCTGAGACCCCTCACTATTTCTCCCTTTCTGGATTGTCACTTACAGAAATCCACTGTTTCTCTCCCTCGATCCACTCTTCCACGCCAGAGAGACGTTTGCTCTTGTATTGAGACAGTTGTTGATAGGCCACAAACTCATTTGTGAAGAACTTGATTCCCACCATCTCAGCCACCATCGGACAGTCTGACCACTCTACACCCATCATGAAAACCATCGGCCTCAGGACATAGGAGCAGATGACCTGAGAGAAAGGTATCCCAGGAAAAGGGAAAACAGGTAACAAAGGTTAGGTGCCACAGACCACAGAACCTTGGTCAGATCTCCTCCACCCTTCTGGTCATGCTCTCTCCTAGTTTACTGTGGTCAGGAGGGCATGCATGGTTCAAAGACTATTTATCCACATCCCAGAGAGGCAGATGCAATCCTTTACCTGAAAAGTGAGCCCCTGGATGTCCACCAGTTCCCCCAGCCAGGAGAGGGCAGCATTGATGAAGGCCAACACGGCCAAAAAAGCAACCAGGTTGGCTACTACATTAGCAACCAGGCCTATGCCATCTGTGGCTCCATTGCTGGCAGCTTCTAGAATATTCCTCTCCTTCCTGTGGCCATTGGGCATAGGGAAA